>NC_056746.1:620866715-621144215 GCF_019279795.1 Protopterus annectens | reverse complement strand
TTCTATCCAGGGAAGACTACACTGTGGAGGAAACAACTGCATTATTTATATATCCTTTGTTGATTGGCCACTAGTCTAATAGAGACCTGAGGTAGTATTTATACAGCTAGGGAAATCTGGCTAGGGTATCATGAAACTTCCACTACTGTTTTCAATAAGTGCTACATGAACGTTTACATTTACCACAGCTACAGTCAACTCAAGCAGACAGAATATTGGTGTAACATCTGATTGTAAGCCAGGGGTTTTGGGAGCACAAGGCCCCAGAAGCCATGGTGGTGGGGATTCTAGATGCTCTCAGGCACATTTTACAGCTTTTTTTCCAACCTTTTGATCCAGTGATAGCTTTAAGAAAAATCATGCATACAGAAAAGAAGGATTCAATCTTACTTTTTTATTTCAAGGATGAAATAAGTTTTAATACTCAAATCTGATCAAACACCAGCTCACAATAAACTGATAAGACAAATGCTTGTGAGGATACATATATAATACCTAGGAATAGTACCTATCCCCCTACCCCCCACCTCTCACCCCCCCCTTCCTCAAAATAGGTAGTCACATTTTGTGTATCACCCTAAGGTGTTACATTGGGATGAAAATTAAGCTACAAATGCTCACAGTCATATATTGGAAGCTGCTGATATAATGTCTATACACAGAGTGCCTCCTCACCCCCTATCCCCAAAAGCCACCTTCAGATGTCAGACTGGGGCAAAACTGAAAAAACATATAGAACACAACATATTTGATGTCAGGCATATATAAACAGCACACTTTTTTAACTCACTCCCAAATGATAGCCACCTGTATAAGCATCAGATGTTTGATTATGTGTAAATTGAAAAAATAATCATTACAATAATGTTTCCAACTTGATACAGTGATCCCCTGACAACTCCTATAAAGTTTGAGATGAAAGTTAAAGTAATAATGATCACATTGTGTCCAGCTCAACACAAGGAATTGTGACTAATGAGGTTTTGGAAGAATGTTAATGGAATAATTACTTCGTCCCAAGCCCCCACACAAATACAGCAACCTTTTGTGTGCACCTATGAGCAGGAATGGTATTAGATTAGGCAAGGTTCAGTGCAGAGGTAACTACTAAGCCTGTGTCAAGTTCCACTTATTCAGCCTTGGTGTGTGGGAGCCACCAGCCTGCAGAAGTCCTGAAGGTCTTGGTATTCGGTGATGCATTTTATCTATTATTTTTTGACAGATGACTGTTAAATTGTCAGTTATTTTTATCCAGATAATTACTACCAAGCAGTTATAGCCACTACTATATAGAGTTCAGACATCTGAGTGTTATAAATGAGGATGGAGGTATAATATATTTTACCTTTGGCCTATCACTACAGCTACCATGGGCCACCAAGATAGCTGCACATTGAGTAACAGCTTAATTTCAGCTCACTCAGTGTGAAAAACGAAACATAGAAAAGAGAACCAAAGAATTTGATATTTTCAGTAAATTTCAGTTACTGGCTAGTAAGTGCACTGCCTGGATGCCAGAAAAGAAGAAATGTAGATAACCTGAAAGAAAATCAGCCACAAATATCCTCCTTGAAAGGTAAGACACCTTTGATCATTATAAGTAAAAACTAAGAGCTCTCATAAAATCATCCAAGACAAATTTTGAGAGAAAAATCGCCAAGGACTCTAAAGACAATCATAAGGCCTTCTTTAGCTATGTTAGAAACCTAGGAGGAAACTCCCAGATATGCTCAGAATTAGTTCAAAATGATGTGAAAATTACTGAACCTACACACATTGCTAACATACTGGCTGACAGGTTCAGTGCAAACTCCACCCCCAAAAGGAGAGATATCTATTCCAGAGGATTGTAGCCCCCAAACATCTCCAACGCCCAGGTGAGAACTGCCCTCACTAAGGCAAAAACACAGCATCCATGGGACCGGATGGTGTCCCCGGCTGTGTGCTTCATGAACTCAACGAGGAATTAAACCCACAGTTAGGACAGCTGTTTAATCTTAGCCTCACCTCAGGATACATACCCAAGGAGTGGCGCACGGCGACTGTGGTCCCACTTCATAAGGGCGGTGCCTCCACAGACCCTGGAAATTACCGCCCATTAGCTTGACAAGCCTTATCTGCAAAGCCATGGAGAGGATCATAATGGAACTCATAAATAAAGACATAGGGAACTTGCAGACTTTGGATCCAACCCAGTTTGGCTTTGTTAAAGGCAGATCCTGCCTCTTAAACTTGGTTGACTTTTTCGAGACAGTCACCAAGGCCATTGATGAGGGAAAGGCAGTCCATACAGCCTACCTCGACCTGGCAAAGGCCTTCGACACAATACCCCACTCAGGTATCATCGAAAAACTCATCAGCTTGAATGTAAACCCATACATCACAAGATGGGTTGCAAACTGGCTAAGTGACAGAACCCACAGGGTCAGAGTTACTGGAGCCATGTCAGACTCAAAGCCTGTCACAAGTGGTGTCCCACAGGGCTCAGTCCTGGGTCCACTCTTGTTCGGCATCTACTTTTCTGAAGTACAAGCAAACACAGGAGGGTTATGGCTGACAAAGTTTGCAGATGACTGCAAACTGGGCGCCATAGTCGAAAACACATCTGACACAGATATCCTCCAGAAGGGCCTCACAGAAACGGATAACTGGTGCCAGAGCCATGGCCTGAAGTTAAACGGCAAAAAATGCATAGTCATACCCTTTGGGAAAAACAAGGTTACCCCTAGCTACCATATAGGTGGCAATCCACTGAGCACAGAAAAAGTCATCAGGGATCTGGGGACCCAAGTTGACAGTAGCCTTCGCTTGACACTCATGTTGCTAAAGTAGTTAGGAAAACCTTCTATATCGCCCACCTGATCATGAAGGGATTCACATCTAGATCAAGGGAGGTCATCGTCCCCTGTACTCATCACTCATTAGACCTATGATTGAGTACAATGCCCCGCTCGAATGTATCTGACCAGACACCTGCTGCAGCTTGAAAGGCCCCAAAAGTTCCTCACCAAAAGGATAAAGGGTCTCAAAAATATGTCTTATGCTGCCCGACTGAAAGAACTCCAGCTCTATTCAGTCTCATACCGCTTGCTCAGAGGTGACCTGTGCCTGACATATAAGGCCATGTCAAACCCAGATTTGATGAATATGCTTCACCTCAAAAATCTAGATCCCTCAGAACCACAAGGGCGGAGACTTAAACCTTGACATGGTTATAAATAGAATGTGCTGGAGGGACAGATTCATCACCCAGAGACTCCCTATGCTGTGGAACAAAATCCCGGTACATGTGAGGCAGAGCACCTCGCTGGCCTTGTTCAAGAGGAATCTTGACCAATGGATGGGAGATCGCAGATATACCCCAGGGATTACTTCAGTGTCACTGCTTGACAGAGGCACAGAAAAATGATAGGCATAGTTTTTATTCAAACTAAAGGGGTGGCGAAAGCCACATAACTATGGGCTAGGCTTATAAATGCTCTTGGGCAGATAGCCTAGTATGAACCTATGAACCTATGAACCTATGAAAACTTGATTAGAAAACACTGGCTGGGAAGAATCCTAGAGCTGTACTACAAAAAGCAGTTCAAGCTCCAGCTTTGGTGTTAAGACATGACTTCCAGTAATCTAGAGAAAAAAAATAAGTCAAATGTGCACAGAGCTGATTAAAATAAATGAAGTACTGAAGGAGTATGTCAACTCAAATAACAAAAGGCTTGAAAAAAATGGAAGAAGCTTTAAACAGATATTAAAATGAACTGATAAACTACAAAAATCAGAGGTCAAAATGAAGAAAAGGTTGGCTGTGTATGAGACTGCTCAAGAAGAGATATTTAAAAAAATGGTAGAAAAAGGGGACAGAGCATGTACAGAAAACTTGAGATTTTCTGCTGTACTAAAGAAAGTGGAAGGAACAGGCTGTATTAAGCAAAAATAAATAACTGGACTGGTGTTCTACAGCAGGAGTTGTAGATTGAAAATGCATATTGTGTGCATGCTCCAAACCTGGCTATGAGAAACCAACCAAGACCTCTAATACTAAATATGCAATCCTACCAGTGGAATGAGTTGATTCAGACAAAACTGTGGCAGAAGGACAAAGTGCTAAAAGCTGGAGACAGTAGAGTGTTTGTTGAAAATGATTACTTACTTAATGTACACCAGGCAGAAGAGGAGTGAATTTATTCCAGCAATCAAGGAATATCGAGAGGCAGGTATGAGATTCAAGCTGCTGTATCCAGCTGTCTTCAGAATATTTTTTCCTGAAGGGTTAAAGTCATTTTTTGATACAGAACATGCTGAGGAGGAAATATATACGTTTGTCCAACAAAAAGTGAGCTATCGAATGGGGGGGGGGGGGTTCTGTTTCTTATCCTTCTGATAATAAAGATCATAGAGACTATGTCAGTGAAACCTCTTCCAATGTTCCGTAGGAAAATGCTTGAAAGAAAGAGAAAACCACATGAGTTGACTATATGAATGTTGGAAATGAAACAGAGATTGGAGTTGGGAGATGTAAATCAATAGAAAGAAAACCAGCAACTCAGACATTAATGAATAAATGTGGGACTGCAAAGCATGAACCACATTTGTTAAATATGGCTAAAATATTGGAGTTCTTGGCCTTGTTAACCTTGTGCAGGACTCCAAAGCATGTGCCCCACTTCATGTTAATAATATTTGGAAGAAGATTAAGGAGGGGGAAGAAGAAGGAATGAGGTAAATGTAAATAAAACAATGTTGTTCTTAACAGAATTTTTATAAAACATAACATATACTGCATATTACATGATAAAATATTTTCAGTTACTTTTGTGCATTATAGAGATACTAAAGTTAACAGTTGCCCTGTTTCTTTCTTTCTTTCTTTCTTTCTTTCTTTCTTTCTTTCTTTCTTTCTTTCTTCTTGTTTAGTCTTAAGAACTGTTGCCACTGCAGTGTAAAAAGAGAAGCTAGTCTGGACAAAAGCATGTTTAAGGTAATAGACTCTAATCTTGAGTTACTGGGGTGAGGGACTGGTTGTAAAAATATACAGATCATGATGTAAGTAAAACTGATATGCTTTTTCTTACTTTTGCATAGGGGAATAACTGGGCTAAAGTCCTTAGCTTGATCTAACAACAAGTTTTAAGTGGAAGCAAGTAAATAGAACAATACTGAATGCAATAAAAAGTTTTCCTTTAGAAAAAAAATGTTCACAGTGCAACATGAGAAGCTTATAGCTGAAAGCAACCGTGTATCTGCTTTTCATGTTTCTATGGAGACAAGCTGATAAAAAGGACAATAAAAACAGAATATTTATTTTCTTTTTGGCTAGGATATAAAGTTTTCTGAAAGCATTCCAGTTGTTTTCTACACCCGGAAGAGGAATAAAGATAAGACAAAAACAGGCAACACTTAGTTTAAGTAGAAGCACAGGCTGTACCATGCATCTTAGCATGCATAAAATTAAATATAGGTTAACTAAAACCTGCAACTGTAGCTGCCATTCTGGGACAATTACTGCTATTAAGGGGATTAAAAGTCATTATTTGAAGATGTACATAGTTTTGTGTGTTTGTATTAAGTTCATAGGCTCATAGGTGTCTACTAGTTTAGCGACCCTTATAAGCCTAGCTGTGCACCCCAAATGTGACCTGTTATTTGTCTTGTACATACTAATAAGACAAAGAGGCTTGGGTGCTCATTTAAGTAGTTTATTGCATACAAACACATCAGGATGGATGGCAGGAACATTAAACTTAAACTATCTAACTGACTAACTACTACATACATGCATGCTTTCACTCTGGCTGTTCATTCAAAATGGCACTATTGTTTGCACGTGCTCAGTACTTACATACATGTGCCCACTGACTGGAATGCTTCTTAAAGGTATATCACACACTCTGAGCTACATCTTCCTTCTTTACTGAGCTGTCTCATATAGGCAATGACATTTGAATAAGCATGCAACACACACAGACACTAATAAACAAAACAACAGTCATGTCCAGGTTGTCATGTATCTGGAACTAGGTCTGGAAATGCGACCTGATCTCGTAATGTAATAGTTAGGACTACATTTAGCAACAGCGACAGTTACTGGGGAATGTTCTTCTTCAGGACTCTTAGGGATTTTTTCAGGAACAGGGATTGCTGATGGAATGTCCTCTGGAACAGGAACATTGGACAAGTCACTTTGAGAATTACAGTCTTTGTCACAGGCAAGATGCTATAACATTGGCTGGGATATTGGTAAGAAATGCTTCAGATTATGCCTAAATTCCATACCTTGTGATTCCACAATGTACGATCTGTGCTCTTGACACAAAAGTTTCACAAATCCAATGTGATCAAAACCTTTTGATGTCTGCATCCTCACTGTCTCCCCTTCTTTTAATGAACAGAGCAGTTTGCTGGTCTTATCATAGTAGGACTTCTGGGACAAATGCTTTTTTCAACAATTGGGCTTTCACTGCTTTGTTGTTTTTAGCACATGGAACCAATAAATTGCTACTGATTGGTAATGTGGTTCTGGTTTGTCTCGACATAAGTGTATGGGCAGGTGAACCAAGATGATCATCCAAGGAATATTTCTGAGATTTAGTAAGTTTAGAAAAACATTAGTATTGTCATATCTGGAATTCTCTAACAGCTTTTTTGCACTTTGAACTGCACGTTCAACCAAGCCATTTGACTGCGGGTACTCAGGACTACTCGTAATATGAACAAAGTCCCACGTTTCTGCAAATTGTTTGAACTGATGACTTTAAATTGTGCACCATTGTCAGAAAAATGTATCTTCAACTTAGTAATGACAGTATTGGACGTTAAGTTAGGAAGTAGGTCAATCTGAAACCAGTCTGAATAAGAGTCTAATAACACCAAGTAATGCTGACCATTACACTCGAAGATATCTGTGACTACTGTTGACCAAGGTAGTTCAGGAGTCTGGCTTAAATGAAGTGTTTTTTTTTTGTTGATGCAGCTTTGTACTATTACAGACTGAACAAGATGAAAGTACTTTCTCAATATCTCTGGACATAGAAGATCAAAATACTAGTCCTCTTGCCCTTCTTTTGGCAGAGTCAGTTCCTAGGTGATGTACTTTTGTTGCAAGGACTTTGGAACAATCACTTTAGGACTTTTCATGATAATGCCATTTCCTGACAAAATCTCATCTCTGTATGGAAAATACTGCTGCACATCTACTGGTAAGCAAAATTGTTTTGAAGGCCATCCTCAACTGATAAAAAGGTTGAGCTTCTGGAGAATTGGATCTGAAGCTGCGTGAGTTTTAAGTTCATCAAGATGTGTAGAAGACAAATTTCCCATTTCTATGACTTCTAAATCAGATTGCTCATTGTCATGCTGTTCACTGTTTTTTCTGGGTGATCGAGATAAGGTATCAGCAAGATAAAGAAGTTTGCCTTTCATGTAAACAAGATTGAAATTGTACTTTTGCAATTTGAACATCATGCATTGCAATCTGGCAGGAGCTGTGTACAATTGGCTTTCTCAAAATAATGACTAGAGGTTGGTCCGTTTTGATCTGAATAGGTCAACCATAAATATAATCATGAAACTTCGAACATGCAAACACAATTGCCAAAAGCTCTTTCTCAACCTGGGCATGCTGCATCTCAGTTTGGGTTAGAGTTCTCAATGCATAGGCTACTGGTCTACCCTCTTGAAGAATGACTGCACCTAAACCAAACTTAGAAGCATTACAGGAAAGAGTAACTAGTTTGTGAACATCATAGTAGCATAGAGTTGGTGGACTAGCAATTTCCTGTTTCAGGGCATCAAATACTCTTTGGTGTTGTTCTGACCATGACCAAATCACATCTTTTCATGTCAGCTCTCTTAGCAGTGCTGAAAGTTGGCTTAAATCAGGAATGAACTTGCCTAAATAGCTGACCATGCCAAGAAAATGTTGTAAGGCTTGGACATTGTCTGGAGCTGGCATCTCGAGCATAGCTGTTTGCTTGGAAGGATCTGGTGGTAAACTGAACTGGTAAACAAAAGACCAACATAAGTAATATCTTGTAGCCTGAATTTGAACTTCTGAGGATTCAGCTTAAGATTCACTTCATGTGCTACTTCTGGAACTTTCTTGAGGTTTCTATCATGTTTGACTTCACTATTGCCTCCTTCTAGAATATCATCTAGTATAATAGCACATGGATAGCTAGAAAAAAAATTGTTCCATTGCACATTGAAAGACTTCCCTGGCAGAATTTATTCCAAATGGCATTGTTGGAAGTCTGTACCTCCTGAATGGTGCACCAAATGTGGTTAGCAATGAAGATTTTTGATCAAGCAAAATTCGCCAAAATGAACTCTTTGCATCTAAGACAGAAAAAAACAGTGACATTTGGCATGAGGGCAGCAATGTCCTTTACTGTGTGCATAGGATGATGAGGCCCTTTTAATGCTTTTTTCAAGTCTCTAGGATCAATACATATTCTGATATCATCTGAATTTTTCGTGTGAAATACTGCCATGGAAGATACCCATTCAGTTAGTTCTTCTACTGGACAAATTACTCCTAGCTGCACCATTTTGTCTAACTCAGCTTTGACTCTGTTCTACATTGTTACTGGAACTTTTCGTGCTGGACTGATAACTGGGCTGACCTCTAAGTCTAACTTCATGGAGTACACAACTGGGAGTTTGTCTAGTTTGTCTGTGAAAATATCAGCATACTCAGAGAAAACAGTTTGGGTGAAATTTGAGCTGTTGTCATTTAAGCTTACATGGTGAACCTCTTTATTAAATGAAAGCAGTCCTATTTTCATACTGTCTCTGAGGCCTAATAATGGTTGCACATGTCTCTTGACTACATAAAACTGCAAGTTATAGCTGTTCCCAGCAGAATAACATGAAAGCACTACTGAGCCTTTGGTTTGAATCTCTTCACCACCATAAGCAACAAACTTTGCCCACTTTGACAGATCAAGTTGTTCTGCAGCTCTTACTCTAGCAATAGTTTCTGCTGACATAACATTGCACTTTGAACCAGTATCTACTTTAAGCTCTACAGGACTCCCATTAATCTGGACAATACAAAAGATTTAATTATTTGCCTATAAATGTACTGCATTGACTGTTTCACCACACCATCAATATAAAAAGTAGGGTCACAGCTTTCTAATTGCTCAACTTGTCTCTTAGAATGGTCTCTTTTAATAAAAGAATGTGTCTTGTCTGATTTACAAAACCTTTTGAAATGATTCCACTTATTGCAAGAATGACATTACTGACCAAAAGCTAAGCACTTTTCTAGTTTCGGCTCATGATTACCACCACAATTATGACAGTTGACTATGAGGCTTGCTACAGGTTTTGCTGAGTCACCCCTCTGCTTTGTTGCGTGCACCTTAGGCCTTACTGAAGTTGTTCTGGGTTTTGTAGGAACCACGCCCTTAGGCCTGTATCTGTTAACCTCATGCTGCATATTGTCTACATTAGCTTTGAAAGTTACTGGAAAGCTTGCTTTCTCATCTGTAAGTTTACTTATGTGCCTTTCTGTAAGCTCATATATCTGATAAATCTCAATGGCCTTATTTAACATTAAATCATTGTCTCGAAGCAAAATCTTTCTCACTGTGTTATTATTAATACCACACACAAGCATATTTTAGCCTTATTTCTTAAGTCAGTTATATATACTGCAAACGTTTCACCAGGCTTTTGATCTCTAGTAAAAAATAAGTGCATTTCCATTGTAATATTTGTTTGAGGTTACACAGTTCTCTAAATTTATGTTTTAAGCATTCAGGATCTTCCCGCATTTCAGCCTGTACCACAATATGGCAGTCTTCTCCCTCCCCTGCAAACACAGAAGGTGCATACACAAATGAACGCTCCCTTTCACTGTCTTCTGACCCAGCCAAATTAAGCAGAATAAATGCCTAAGCAGCCTGTATGAACATATCATATTCCTGCTCAAACATTCTCCAATTTTCTGCAATGTTGTTATCAAACACAAGTGGTATGGGTTTTTGAAATCCTTCTGCCATACCCACAAAATATAGAAAAACACCATGCAATCTTGGCCCTTTGTAATTATGTACGAACATGCACACACACACCAGGTACTTGTAATAATATTCAAATGTACAGTAAACTCTTTGAAAGACTGTACTTTGTGAAATATTCCTTTAAATGAGTGTACTTTGTGAAATAACTGCTCTGCAATACTGCACACACTTGCCAACACTTTGCACACTTTGGATATTTTAAATAGCTTTAGTTAATGCAAAAAAGTAGTACATACAGAAAAAAATACAATTGTTTTCCATTTTTATACATTTCATGGAATTTGCATATTGTTTCAAACATTTTCATAATTATTTGAAATATTTTTATCAATATATCACAGTTTTGGACATTTCATTTAATTAGAAATTTATTTTGAGCATTCTCAGTGCTTTGTTTTATATTCGTACCAAGAAAAAATATTTAAGCGAGTTTTAGTACCTGGAATCTGTTTCTGACCTGTTTGCAAGTAGTTTGAGCAGTAGGGATGATCCACTCCTGTAGATTCCTCAATTTCTAACTGGTTGTCTCATGGCTGTGACTCTAGATCCCATTCTGATACCATGTCGCTTGTCTTGTACATACTAATAAGACAAAGAGGCTCAGGTGTTCATTTAAGCAGTTTATTGCATACAAAGACATCAGGATGTATGGCAGGAACATTAAACTTAAACAAACTATCTAACTGACTTACTACTACACACATACATGCTTTCAAACTGGCTACTCACTCAAAATGGCACTGTTGCTTGCACGTGCTCAGTACTTATATGCACATGCCCACTGACTGGAATGCTTTTTAAAGGTATATCACACACTCTGATCTACATGACCTACAAATCTGATTTATAAGTTAACAGGTTACGGGAGTGTTCTGGGGATATGTTTGTTTTTTTGTGGTTTGAGGGTTTTCATTAAAACAAAAAGTCTGGTAAGATGTGACACAGGTTCAAATAGATATGGCAAGAAACAATTTTATAAAGCATCACCCTGCCAAACATTAGGGTATGCATGTAGCACAGAAGTTAAAACTAGACATTTAAAAAAATCTGTTATACATAACAGGTAATAATAACTTCTTACCATAATGGAAGCATTTTCCATATTATCTCTGAATATGAATGCTTTCACAGGTCTATACAGAAAACAAAATAGTGAACTATACTAAGAAATGCAAAGTGGAAATAGCTGAAATGATCATATGAAGTTGATAAACAAAGGATTTCAGGATTGTTATTCAGTGGAATATCTGGGACAAAGGAAAAGAAGAGCACTTGTATTAATTGCTAGAGGAACTCCAATAGTGACAAAAGAGGAAAAAATGATAATAACAGTAGATTTGTAGTAGTAAGGGGCAATTAGAAAGGGAGGAGGATTATGCTGGCATGAATTTATATTCCACCTAAAACTGCTACAATAAAGCTTAAGAAAATTCTAGGAGAAATAATCAGCTTTCAGTGGGGAATATTACTTATAGGTGGGGACTGGAATTTCATTTGCAACAGTGAAGATGTAGCTGGGGGGGCCTAGAAGTAAAGTATAATAAAAGAGGGTAGATTTTTGAATACATTTATGAAGATATTTGGTACTGAAGATGTGAATGCAGTACTAGGAGCTTGTAGAAAATGTACATATTATTCTCCAGGCTACAAAAATTTGGCTAGGCTAGACAGAAGGAACATGTGCATTTAATTAAGAGTTTTGATACACATCCAATAACTATTTCAGACCATGCACTAATAGTAACTAAAATAAAAACACAGAGTACTTAAAAATTAGACAATGGTGCTTCACTTCCCCACCTATCTGTTAAAAAGAGATGCATTTAAGGATTGGGTATTGAAAATTATTCTGGAGTTATTTGGGAAGATAGAAATTTCTTGAGAAAATATAGCTAGGGAGTGAGATGAAATGAAAGTGGAGTTTAAAAGTAGAGTAGAAAGGAAAGAAAAAGAGCAGCAATTCTTACTTAGAGGGACTGACAAAGTTAAAGTATTGCAGAATAGGGGGAAGTTCAAAGAACAGGAAGAGGCACAACTGCTGAGTGCTAAAGAGAAAGTAATGGAATATTTGGATAATATGTCTGAGTTTAGGAAGATTGCTGTTAAGCAACTGTTTTTGGTAATAGCACCAGAGCACAAAAACTTCTAACATGACAGCTCTGGCAACATAAAGTAGAAAGAGCTGTTGCCAAGCTTAGGGAACTTATAACAAGGAAAAACAGATATTATGCAGCAGTATTAGAAATATTTTGGAAATGTTATTAAAGTCTGTATGACGCAGAGAAATGTGGAAATCAAGAAAAAGTACAAATGGAAATATTTATGGGAGAATTAAATATGCTAAGGTTAGTGGTAGATCAGGCTCAATTATTAATGGTTAGGATATGAGGAGATGAGATAAAAATGGTGATGTATAACCAATCTACAGGAAAGTCTCCAGGAGTAGATGGTATTCCTGTGGAAGTTTGGCAGCTATAAGGGAATGAAGTGATAAAGATCTGGAGGTTTTGTTTAACAGTGTTTTAAAAAGAAGTGAAGCACCAACATCTGGAAGAAAGCTGTGGTGGTTATCATACCTAAAGGTGGTAAATGACCCATCAGATCCAGCTTCATATAGGCCCGTTAAGATTCTAAACCATGATTATTAACTGTTTATGTTTATAATGTCTAAAAGAATGGCATATGCAATGCCAAAATTGATAGATATGGATCAATGTGGTTTTGTGGAGGTGAGACAAACCTTTAACAACATTAATAGGATGATGATGATCCAGAGGGAAGCAGAATGTAAGAAAATACCACTGTTGGTGGTGGGTCTCGATGCAGAGAAAACATTAAACAGTACTCTGGGATTTTATGAGTAGGGCAGTAGAAGCATTTGCATTCTCTCTCATAATAATAAGGTTAATTAGGAGGATATATGTGTGCTCAAAGGTAAAAATTAAAGTGGGGGAGTTCCTCTCTGATAAATTCTGTTTGAACAGAGAAACCAAGCAAGGGTGTCCTCTTTCCCCACTGTTATTTGCATTAAATTTAGAACCATTGTCTAAGAAAATAAGGGACTCAGAAATTCAAGGATATAATTGGTATGGTAACCAAGAAAAGCTGGCTTTGTTTGCAGATAATATTATTTTGTGCCTGATAAAATCAGAAAATAATATTTCAGTGTTGTGGAACATTCTGAGATAGTTTCACATCTTTTCAGGATATAAAATTAATGAAGATGAAGCAAATGAAATAGCTGTAAACTACACATCCACACGCAAATTGGTTTAGCAATACCCATATTCACAGAGACATTATAAAATGAAGTACTTAGGAGTATGGGTTAAAAAGAATTATGTTATGGCAGCTAAGGATTTGTAGGAAGAGTTTAAACAAAAGATAATATAAAAATGTAGACACTGTAAGCTATGTTTTTTTGGACATGGATACCAAGATACAAGCAATGAAAATGTTTTTAGTCACTTTAGTTATATACACAAGTCAGACATATTTTGTCAACCAGAGGAGAAGATGTGGAATGCAATTAAGAGTTGTAGAATTTTATCTGGGAGGGAAACAGTTCAAGAGCCAAGTGGGATAAATTGATCCTTCCAAAAGAACAAGGTGATTTGGAATTACCTGATTTGAAGGGGTATTTCAGAGCTACACAGTTAAGACTCTTATACATACGTAGCACAAGCAGAAAGCTATAATTCAAAATGGAAAGGGATGATGATTAAACAGGAGAGAAGATAAAGAAATAAGGAGAGACTGGAATTTTGGATGTAGATCCTGAAGGAGAATAACCATAACAGTAGAGAATATTATATTCATAAATTAGCAGAAAGTAATTTTAAAAAATCACAGGAATGGAGAAAAGAGATTCTGTCAATAAGGATGATTGCAATTAGGGTTACAGAGAATAATCAAGAGGGGGGTTGGAATTTAGGGGAGAAAACTGGCAAAGGAAACAATGTACTGGGGGCAAATAATTACAGAGGGAAAGGTAATAGAATTGGAGGAGGCCAAGAATATGTTTAGAGTTTAGGCTAGAGATTGCCTTCCCTATCAAGGATTGATATCAGAGTATAGGCAAAGAGAAAGGAATAGGGGGATGCTAAGTGAAAGGCCAGCACTGGTAGGGTTTTTAGTAGAATCTAGAACAGAAGCTGCTGTTAAAAAAGGTATAATTAGTAGGGCATATAAAATATTGCATGCTAACTATAGGAATCATTCAGAGGAGCTTAGAATGGATTGGGAAAAGAGACTGGATAAGTAATTCATGAAGAACCAATGGAATGATATATATGGCTCCCAATATGCAACAAAGTCTAGAAGATTTAGTATGTTTGCTTGGAAATGTTTGCATAGGTATTTTATACTACAAGCAGACTCCATATTTTTTGGGAGTTTAATGAGCTGGCAGACTTTAAAAATTCCCTGCAGACCACTCTGTCAGAAATACTGGGTGAGCAAATTGGTGTAACTAAGGAAATGATCCACACCAAGAGCAAATTCAGGACTGTAAAGCACAAAAACAAACATCAGGATCCAACTCCACTCTGCAGTTAGTTGAGACTATAAATTTTAATACGGAGAAATTGCATTATCCTCGTGCAGCGAACGATACAAAGTTACAAACAGTAAAATTAAGTACTTTTCGTCCAGATATTATCCGGACTTTTTCAGATATCAACTCTAGTTTAAAAACCTGTTTAAAAAGCCTTCATCAAATGACGCAATCAAGTGGGTGTTACTAAATTTGTTCGTTTTTTTAAAAATATATGTACATTGTTTCAAACTCATAATCTTTCTTGGGCACACAGTGTAGCAGTGCGATTGGGGCCAATAATGTGGTGACTACTGTTAACCAAAGACAAACTACCGCATTAAATAGTGGACTTCTAATTCCAGGTTTAACGATTACACAGGATATTTCCAACTGGTTGAGTAATGAGCTCAACCTGGATAACCAACAAAAACATTTAGATACTGAAGTACAAAAGGAGAACAATGTGAGTATCAGTGAAAAGCTGAAATTGTTTGATGTTAAACTGTTAAAAATTAAGAAACTCCAGTTAGAACTTAATTATTTTGACAAATGCATTAAAGAAAAAATAGTACCGAAGGGTTTGAGGAGGTACTGGCAATATCCAACGGGGTTAGAACCAGGGTCGGAATTTCATAAAGAACTTGTAGTACTATTTAATAACCAAGGGTTGGAACTACTTAAATGCATGTCAGAACATTATCAAAAATTGATCAACAACTTGGCTAACGATATTTTATTGTTGGAAGTTGATATTAAGGCTGACATTGCATTTTGTCGTTACCAGTATGACTATAATCATATTTTTACTAGTATAGCACAACAGCTTGAAAGACTTAAAGCAACAAAAATAAAGAAACTACAGAGGGATTTGAAGGCGTATGGAGAGGGTACTGCTTACCCAAATCCACCAACTTCACAAGGGCCAGTGCCCCCTCAGGGGAGATCTAACCAAGTGCCATTTTCTAGCTCAAGAGCACCTTATGACCAAGAAGTACCATCAACATCGAGGTCTAACTTGAACTCAGATCAAAATGGAAATGACAGTGGTAATTATATTAATGCAAGTGTGGACTTGGATAACTTCCAGACTAACTCTAATGAAAGAGATGTTTATCCACAACAACAACACCAACCCCAAAACAACAACAACAACAACACAAAAACTACAAAGGGGGAGGGGGAACAAATGGTCCTTGAATACACATTACCCCAAAAGGACTTACAACACTCGCAGCAACAAGAGGAACTAAATATAGATGACAACTTATTGAATGGACCAGAAGAGTTTTATTGTTGTAGACTTGTAGTTAATAAAGAAGGTGACTTTAAAATGTACAACTACACCGAGTATAACATTGACAGTGACCTTGTTGAGCTATTTTCTAAGGGTTTAACATTTGTTCCAATAAATAAGTATGATTTAGCAGAGTTGTTAATTGACTTTAAGTTTATACGGAAGTTAAATTTAGTTGTCTTACTGGGTAAGTCCACATATAGTAATAGTGAACTTAGGGTTACAAGTGCATTTAACCCACCAATAAATAATTTGATTAGTATGTTTGAATTTTTATGTGAAGATGAATTTAGGAAACTCTTGTTAAATAACAACAAAAAAAGAAATTCCAATGAACAAAATATGTCTGTTGAGGAAAGGTTTTTGTTATCATCTTTTCGGAGCCTTCCCATTCAGTTTATGAAACCAGATAAAGGGGGTGGTCTAGTAGTGATGAATTGTGAACATTATGTAAAGAAAATGATGGATCTTTTAGAAAAAGAAACATATGAGGTAGTAAGTTTGAATGAACTCAACATTGCTTATAATAGAATAAGAATGTTTATTAATGACTTGTTTATTGATGGGATAATTGATGTCCATCTTAGTCACTACCTTACAATTTTATCACCTAGATTGCCCCGTGTATTTGGAACACCTAAAATCCATAAGGGGACCCAAGCTCCACCAATGAGAGCATTGGTGGATGCAAGGCAATCCATTACATACCCTTGTGCAAAGGTCGTAGACTCTATAATTAAAAAAAAATTGTGAATAAAGAAAAACAAATTTGTAAGGACTCATGGTCCTTCCTTGAAAAGATTGACACCTTAGAGTTCAAGGAAGAGCTGAACTTCCTTACAGTGGATGTTTGCAACCTTTATTCATCCATTCCACAAGACATGGGCATTGAATGGGTCCTGGAGTTTATTAGATAAAAAGGTGCAACTGAAAATTATTTAAGACTAGTGGAGGAACTTTTGGGTATTATTTTAAAAAACAACTTTATCACCTTTGATAACAATTTCTATTTTTAAAAAATTGGAGTCGCTATGGGTTCCCCCTGTGGAGCTAGTTTCTCTAACTTGGTGATGGCCTACTGGGAAAATAATTATGGTTTTAACAGCATGTGGATGGAAAGAATATTTTTTTACACAAGATTTGTGGACAACATCTTTTTAATAGTGGATAGTGACATTCATATAGTTAATAACACAGTGGATTTTTTTAATAGTACAGTTACTTTTTTGAAATTCACTATGGAATTTCAGGAACAGAAAATCTACTATTTAGATGTCGAATTTGAGGAGAATACCCAAGAACAAAGATATATAGCTAGGATTTATAGGAAAACCACCTATTCAAACTCATTTTTTGCACTATACTAGCTTTCATCCCCTTCACCAGAAAAAAATCAGTGGTGAAGGGACAGCTAGTATGAGCCACAAGGATGATTACCCTTGAAGATGACTTCAGGGACTAGTGCCAGAAGTTAAGAGATATGTTTTTGCACAGAGGTTATCCTAACAGTCTTTTGTCTAGGGTTATTAATGAAGTCCAATTAAAAAGAAGTAGGGGAACTTATAAACCTATTCTAAGTAAACATTTTATAAGGGAGCCAACAATGGAAGAAACAACAAGAAGTCATTGAATCAAGTGATGTAGATGTAGTGAGCAGTTCTATGAACACCTACTCTCTTACATTGATAATAACATTTAGTCCAGTAGCAGAAGAAATTCAAAAAATAATTAGGAAATTCTGGCCTCTAATGTCTATGGATAAGGAAATTTACAACAAAATAGGTGATCATCCCAACATTACCTATAGGAGGGATCTGAATTTGAAAAGCTTATTAGAACTACCATTGACACCAATAAAGACAAATGCAGGCATGTATAGATGCAATGCATGTTGCTACTGTAGATATATTGATGTGGGTAATAGATTCTGGATTAGGAACAACACTTACTATGTTAAAGACAAGTTTAACTGTAATACTAAATCAGTAGTCTACTTGGCACAGTGCCAAGGGTGTCCAGCTTTCTATGTCAGTAAAACTGACTGCAGACTAAGTGAAAGGATATATGAACACACTTACACTATTCAGAAGCATAAAATGGATAATGCTTTAGCTAGACATTGTGAGACAAACCAAGATCATTACTTTAGATTTAAAGTCATAACCCAAATAGTACCACAGGATATTAAAAGGCTATCTGAAGAAAATGTGGTAAAGTTACTGCTTGAAAAAAGTGAGTTGAGCTGGCAGCTTAGACTTGATGCTTGTAGCTACCCAGGTCTAAATGAAACCTACTCAATAGCATATTTACTGAAACTAAAAAGTTTATTAAGGTAAATTAGGAAGCAAAATATCTGGTGGACTATGATGTTTGCAGATGACATTGTGATCTGTAGTGAGAGTAGGGAACAGGTGGAGGAGACCCTGGAGAGATGGAGATATGCTCTAGAGAGAAGAGGAATGAAGGTCAGCAGGACTAAGACAGAATATATGTGTGTGAATGAGAGGGAGGATAGAGGAATGGTGAGGATGCAAGGAGTAGAGGTGGCAAAGGTGGATGAGTTTAAATACTTGGGGTCAATAGTCCAGAGTAACGGTGAGTGTGGAAGAGAGGTGAAGGAGAGAGTACAGGCAGGATGGAGTGGGTGGAGAAGAGTGTCAGAAGTGATTTGTGACAGACAAGTACTTGTAAGAGTGAAAGGGAAGGTCTACAAGAGGGTAGTGAGACCAGCTATGTTATATGGGTTGGAGACAGTGGCAGTGACAAAAAGGCAGGAGCTTGAGCTGGATGTGGCAGAGTTAAAGATGTTAAGATTTGCACTGGGTGTGACGAGAGTGTCAGGATTAGGAATAAGTATATTAGAGGGTCAGCCCAGGTTGGAAGGTTTGGAGACAAAGCCAGAGAGGCAAGATTACGTTGGTTTGGACATGTGCTGAGGAGGGACGCTGAGTATATTGGGAAAAAGATGCTAAGGATGAAGCTACCAGGTAACAGGAAAAGAGGAAGGCCTAAGATAAGGTTTATGGATGTGGTGAGAGAGGACATGCAGGTGGTTGGTGTGACAGAGCAAGATGCAGAGGACAGGAAGAAATGGAAACAGGTGATCCACTGTGTCGACCCCTAACGGGAACGGCCGAAAGAAGATGATGAGGAAGCATAATATCCCTAGTCCTGTCTCCATAACTAAATATATATTTAACTATTAATTTAGGTAGGTGTAGAGAGACAGAAGTAACCAAGGGTTATTTGGCCCTTTGTAGGTTATTTGATTAAAACTATAAATTAAATAATTAAATATGTGAATATTATGTATGTATAATCAATTACTTTTAACTTAGGTCCATAAATCAACCGAGTATTGGTGCATGAATTTAATTTATGTTTTTAAATGATTATTACTCATATTTTTAAGGTTGCTTTTGTTCTGTTTGGCATACATAGTGTTTATGTAAACAATTATTTGACATCGGCATATATGGGATCTTTGTTGGCCTTATCTTCTCTAATGTTGCTGTTGGTAGCAACATACAAGTTTAATTTACTAGGTGATATGAATGAATTTTTGATATTAATGAGGCTGTAAAAGTAGGTATATGTGTAATGCAATGTTCACTATCTATTGCGATGCCATTGTTGGAGGTAATATATGAGTTTAACATATTGGATAACATAAATGAGTTTATGATATTAATGTGGTTAGAAATATTGAAATACGTGTAACACGAGTTATTTGAGCCACCAGAGTCAACCTGCAGATTTGCGTTTTGTGGTTTTCCTGTTTATTTATTTATTGGTAGGAATAGAAAGATTATGAGTTTGAAACAATGTACATATATTTTTTAAAAAATGAACGAATTTAGCAACTCCCACTTGATTGCATCATTTGACGAGGGCTTTTTAAACAGGTTTTTAAACTAGAGTTGATATCTGAAGTAGTCCCGATAATATCCGGATGAAAAGCAGTTAATTTTACTGTTTGTAACTTTGTATCGTTCCCTGCACGAGGATAGTGCAATAACTAAGGAAATGAGTTTTTGAGCTGTGATAAAGAATTGGAATTGCCTAGGCATAGTGAGGTCTTGCTGAGTTTAATTCTGGTGGCTGCCAAAAAAGCAAGTGCTAGAAAATAGAAATCAAAGTCTAAACCAACTGTACTAGGAGTAATGAATTTAGTATCAGAAATAAAAGAACTGGAAGGGGGATCTTTAGAAAATGGTAGGAAGAAATTGCATAGAAAATAATGTGACTTATGGGAACAATACATGCAAAGTAATGTTTTGGAGGGGGAATGAGGTTTAAGGGAAGGCAGGAATTGAATGAGCTATGTAAAAGTTGAATGACAATGACTGGATAGATGATTATATGTGATGTATAATGTTTGCAGCTGAAAATGTGTCAGTATGGTTTGTTTTCATTTATATAACTGTATGTTTGTCTGTGTCATACGTGACAATTCAATTAAGATGTTTCTTGCTTAAAAAAACAATATAGCTGCCACACATGAAAGTATTGCACATTGCTTCAGATAAATCATATTAGTCCTGACAAGCCAAAATAAGCAAACAACTGTAGGAATTAGTCATTTTCCTCCACAAACATCCCCAGCAATTATGCTTACTCTGCCAGAGCATTTCAGGAGTCCAGTTAAGTAGTCCATCTTACTTTTCACAAAGGCACACTGGTCCTGCAAATCTAGATAGTGATTGTTTAAACTGAGGAAATGACAAATAGGTCAGGTCATCCAGCCAACCCCAACCCTACCCAACAGTTATAGCTATGATGTCTTTTGGCTATGTCATTTTATTTTACCTCCACAATTAAAGCATTCTGGGTTGTTCCAGACAAATCTTAAAGCCAGAAATATTTGGTTGTTCACTGCCAGCATTGTAGTGAAAATAATAATAATAATTTAATAGTAATCTCACCCTCACCGCCACCACTTCTGTCTTTAGTCAAGCCATTCTTCTTCTTATTTCAACTGTTCAGAATTCTATAGAACATCCCTGATTTTGTCTCATACCTTTGACTCATCCTTGATAACATTTTTGATTTTATGGTAAATTGTTGCCTACAGTCAGCCAAGTCATTAAAGCCAAGCATTACAGATTGCATGTTGACTGGAGCGCAGATTCACTCCCACATTTGAACCTTGCGAGATTTCTGCTCTGTGACCTCACAATGTTCAACTTTGATGTGAGGTGACTTTGTTTGCCTTGACTGGTCAAGCCAAGTGAAGTACCTCCCCCGGGAAGTGCCCAAGATGACACAGGCATTTTTATTTTAACAGGACACCTTATTATTTTATTATTTTTTAGAGCAATAAAATGCTTTCATTGCTCTAAAAGTAAATAAATTAGTATGTAAATATGCACATCTACCTGTGTGGCTCCATAGGCTGCCACCAAGTTGGTTTGTATGTAAGGGCAGCCCTGCCTGTTACTTTACCAAAAAGTAAGATAGTTGGATCATGCAGCATTGTCAAGTGTAGAAGGAAGGACATGAATATTGAGAGTGCCAAGAGAGTTATATTACCACTTTCATGGAAGACAGAGTGAAAAGTAATTAGTTAATTCTTCCTAATCGCAAACAGCAGAACAGCTGTACCAAGAACAGGGACACTTTGGGAACAATGTCGAAATGATGCATGATCTTATAGAAACCCCTAGAATGCAGTTATTGTCAAAGACTATGAATTTGCATGACTTTCTAATAGTAGGGAAACTTAAAGCATTTGAATTTCACTTTTTGTGACAGTGAACTGGGTTGAACTTCAGTGTATTCAGTTGCTTAGCTTGTGACATAGGTTGTCTCAAAGATATTCAAAAAAGTTCAGACTAGTAGAGTGTGGCAAGCAAATACATTTAATATAGTGCTAAAAAGCACATAAAAAAGAGGATAAGAAACAGACTGGTTTTGGCTTAAATAGTAGCAGCCCTCTTCGGTGTATTTTTAGCACTATATTAAATGTATTTGCTTGCCACAGTCTGCTGGTCTGAACTTTTTTGAATTGCTCTTACTTGGGACCTTGCAGTTGCCATACGTGCAGGGGTGTTTCTTTTTTCCTGTCTCAAAAATATCACAGAGATTGCACAAAATGGCACATAAAGGGAGATAACTAGATCTAGGATGCATTTATAACATATTACTATATTAAATTTTTGGCATTTATACAAAATGAAGAAATATAATCTTTAGCTTTAAACAGTCATTTCAAGATTTGTGAATTTGGATGTTCCATTTATTTATTTATTCATTCATTATTTGTTTCGTTTGTTTGCTTATTTATTTTTTATTAACTGGGTGGGTGGTATGGTCAGAGGACACTATTAAGCCATAGCCAGGAGATATAATAGAAATGGCAAACATTCAATTATGACATATAAGAAATAAAAAAAACAGCCTTTGTTATACAAAAAAAATCAGTTAATTTAATTGTGACAGACTTCCCAACATCTTTCATGTCTATATTCTTACAGCTATCTCTGTCTACGTATTTACATATTTAATGAGAGACTATGTATAGAGACTGACAATTTGCTAGGGTGTGAGCAGAACAATGTAAAATAATGAGAAGATGTGGTTACCAGAAGTGACACTTTCTTTCAGGAGTCATTCAAATGAGTTCAGTATAATATTTGATTAGCAAGGCAGTAGTGGGTAAGCTTTCGATATCAGAATTACTAAGTCATCTTGGACTCTGAAGTTACTGAGTCCACTAATATCACAGACCCTATGAATAAGTCTCACATTCACTGGTAACTGCATTCGTGACTTTCCCATGACAAAGATAATTGTCAGTGCTATGCATATTTACAGAAATTTTGTCTGTTGGTGATAAAAGCTGACACTAAAACATCTCTAGATTCAAGGACAACATTATATTAATATGCAGATACACACATCCTGTGCTCCTAACACATTAAACTACTCTCACAGGACATGAAAAGTGCTTGTCTATTTCTTATGAATATGGTTTATATTAGTGTCAGCTGTGCAGACTATTACTTTATCTGATTACATGCTATGCAAAATCTGATTCCATGCAAAATCTTAGGGACTACTTGTCAGCCATCAGCTATTAGCTTTAGTTGCAGGAAAAAGTTAACTACAACATGGACTGGAGAGTGATGAGGAGGCCTAGTGTTAATATTTTGGAGGCCCCAGCAAGTTTCATTTGGGTCCCTTAGCAGGGATTGTGTTGCCTCATTGCTTTGATGAGCCAGTGCATTGCCCATAATCACACTTTTCTATTAATTCCATCCACTCCAGCATTCCTTTTTCCATTCATTCCATTCCAGCATTCAACTTTCCATTCATTCTTGCCATTCTAGCATTTCCACTACTCCATTGCAGCATCTAGCCATCCTGTTTTCCCTTTTTTCAGTATATACATTTGGTGACTTTAGGTAGTTGTCACACAAGCAGATCTCACTATTGTTACAGACTTCACATGCCAAGCAAGTGTCATAAATGCTCAGTCTAAATGCTGTCCCTGAAAGCCACATTTGGACCAGATGAATCATCCCATGGTCTTTTCATACCATTGCATAACTGTTCCGGTTGTCCTTGCTATCACAACCAACAATCGTTTAGGAAATCATGTGTGCAAAAGGCAAGAGATTAGTTAAATGAAGCTTAGTATCAGGTTCCCTCTATGTATGTATATATGCTCTATCTGCAAGTAAACTGACAAGCTGACAGCACTTTTAATCCATAACTATAGTGTATGCGCAAAAAATAAATACATTTTAGTAAAGATGTTTTAGCCAAAAAGCATCAACAAATTAACATGCAGTTCATTACTTGACCCAACATATTACATTCTTCTCAGCCAGAATGATTCAAAATATAATTTACATTGTTAGCAAGTATCAACTGCCCCTATTTAAATTTTAATATAATCCAAAATAGTTCCAAAATCATTGCATATATCAATTTTAACTACCTCATATTTCAGTGCAGTCAACACATATGCAAAAATCATTCATTTACTTGTTTATACAATGTGATGTAATAAGACACCTTTAGAAAAGCAATTGACTAAATAAAATACTTTTGCTTTCCTCATTAGGGGAGTCAATCAAGTCCTGCTACATGAAATAGACCCTCATATTAAATACTTTAGTGGAATGTAGGATTTAATTTAGATTTATAGTATAGGGTCACCAATCAGAATGAATAGAATCATGGAGGCCCAGTAAAATTAATAGAATCCACATAGGTATATCAGGATTAAAGGAATCAAGCACCTCCTCCCCCAAAAAGAACTAACAGATTCCGACAACCCATAGGAGAATTAAAGGGGTGACAGGATTTCAGTAGGATAAATAGCTAATGAATGCAGCAGAATTAACAAATTGAATATGACCACAGCAATCTTAATAAACTGAGACCTTTACAAGAATGGACTGAAATTGAATGAATCAGCTAGAAAAGGGTAGTAAATTTCAGCAAAATTGTTTTTGAGAACTCACAGATGGAACAAAGGCTGTGGTGAGTGTTCAGTTGTTTCTAGTAGTTTGTGAAAATCTAACATAGACAATTATTTTATTTTACTTCTTTTTTTCCCTCAAAAAATTTTTATTTTCAAATAATGATATATAATTTCATAACATTTTATAATGACATTTTGAATAAATATATACAATATGTACACCAGCCTGACATCAATGATAGTTTTAGTTGTAAACAATTAATATATGGACATAACAATCTGTCCATCAGAGAATATCAGTACATTGATGTAAGGTATCAATCAATGGCAAAACGTTTTATCATGGATTACTGACCAATGGCCTTGGAGAAAATCCTTAGCTCCTTAATTTTCATTTCCATCAAAATTGAGCTATTCAGTAGAGTGTAAAAATCTTCCAAAGTTGGTGATATGTTTGAGTTCCATCTTCTGGTGATACATTTCCTTGAAATTGCAAGTATTGTCCATAAAAGGTACATATTTGTTTTGTTCAGATACGGACCTTCACTCACATTCAAAATATTTCCTTTTACTTCTTGAATCCTTTGTATTCTATTGCATATATATCCCTATAGAGTTACTCTATTTTAAACCATTAACTGCTGTATTTGGAGTTTTTTTCCCTCATACCCATAGCCGGCCTTAGGCACAGGCCAACTAGATGGCTGCCTAGGGCACTGCACTAGCAGGGGTGCTTTTCCAGTAATCTAGATGGTGTAGGTATACCAGGATAGGGACACCAGGTGGTGTTGGGGGGCACTGTGGAGACATTTTGCCTAGGGCAGCAGTTGACCAAAGGCCAGCCCTGCACATACCCCAGTGAAAAGGAGCTTTTGCAAGCTCAGAAATGCTATACCAAACACAAAAAAGATAAATAATAAATAATTAAACAAATATGTTTGTAAACCCTTGCAGTATTAAAAAAATTAAACGCTCTACAAGGACTAAGAAAGTTGGAGGGGCCCCAGCAGAATTGATAGAACTGAGGGATCTAAATTAAATAAATTAAGGAAACCTCCATCATAATTAATAAATTCAGGTGTGTATATAAGTTTTAATAGACAAAATAGCCTTCCATCTGGATTAACTCAGTCAGGGAGATCCTGTCTTGGTTGCCAGAGTCAGCAGGTCATAACAAATTTGTTGAAATCATGAAGTCTTGGATTTTGACAACCATTTCACTGACTGAGTCTGACCCCCCCCCATGCCAGTATTTCACAGAAACATCTTAGTACAAAAATATGTTTAACTAGTCTGAATGATTAAATAAACCAAAGGTATACCAACAGGGCATAAAATAATCTGAGACTCAGATTTATTGAAATCATGAGCCTCCCTTCTCGGCAGTCATCTCCATAATGAGGTTTATCTTGTGTGCTATCAATATGAATTTATATTTCATTACAACAAGCAGTGTATTTGAAGTCTAAAAGGAGAGAACAGTGTTTGTGACTCTTTATCTTTTTAGTCAGTTACACAATTGACTTCCTAGTTATATGAATGCTGTATCAGCTTTGGTTGTTTTGACAGAGTTTTAAATTGGTACACCTTGTTTGCTGTAGCATAGACTAGATCCAGGCCTGCTGAATCTAGCTTTGTTTGTATGCTTGTTGTTTGTTTGCTTGTTATTTCCCTGAAATGCTAATTCCACCTAAAACGCGGCTTTTCAGTGCTTCTGTGGATTCCTAGTGATATCTGCATTGCTTACTGTACTTATTTCCTTGTTTCACTTGAAAGAAAGTTACTGTTTGTCGTTTTTACATTAAGTTACCTGTAACACATTGCATTTAAGTTACCTGGCACTTGCCCACTAAAGCAATTATATAAGTCAGCACTAAAAAATTAAAAGCACTACACCCTCACAAACTCCCCTTGAGTACCTTGTTCCCCATTAGCCCTTTTTTTTCAATTATAAAGGAATTCCCAATACTATTCTAGCATGTCCAAAGGACAGTTGTCAATCTCCTCTCTGGTCCAGCTGGTGAATCTGGGAATCTTGAGGCAATGTTACAACTGCCTCATGTACACAGACAACCCTCTCCTCCTCCCAACAAATTCCAACACATGTGAGAGATGCAACCATATAGCCTTACTGGAGGCTAAGCTCTCTCAACTCAGTACTGGCGTAACCAGTCAGGAGGAGAAGGAAACCACACTCACTACAATTCCAGTCTCACATAGACCTACCACGACAGCAAACCAAACACATACACACACAAAAACATACTCGGAGGCTCTAAATAAAAATCTGCCTAAGCAGCAGAAACCTCCAAAGCAGACACCCAAGCAACCGCTACCCCAAAACAAAACACGTACAACACATAGCTCACAAAGCCAGTGTGCCGAACAGTCACAGCCCTTAAGGCTAAACAACACACCTGATACACTTGTAATAGGTGACTCTATCGTCAGGCACACTGACGTCCCGCTCACCAGGCTGAACAAGGAGAAGGTCACGGTGAGCTGCCTGTCGGGCGCTAGGATCCGCCACATAACACAAGCACTCAGGTCACTCCAAGGCAAGTACAAATATGACTCAGTCATTGTCCATGCTGGTGTGAATGACATGAGACATACCTCCCTGGACTACATGAAAAGAGACAGAGAGGAGCTCTCTGAGCATGTAGCCCAGGCCGGTATGACCCTGACCTTGAGTAGCATCTTACCCTCACCAAGAATGATGCCACAATATGAAGACAAGATGATCAATTTCAACAATTGGCTTAAGTATTGGTGTCATTCAAAGGGGATCCAATGCCTGTCAGCCTGGGATGACATGCTCGACAAGCCACGATGCTTCGCTAGGGATGGCTTGCACCTGTCACCCCTGGGCTTTTGGATATTGGTAAAGGCTCTTGATACCCCCATAGTGCCTTTTTTAGGCAAGGCTCAAAAGACAAACCCACCTCCATAGGTATCACAAGGGATAAGAAACTAAGAGTAATGCTACTCAACGCCAGAAGTCTAAACCTCAAGATGCACACACTCGAAACTCTCCTTAGCATGGAGAACATCGATATCTGTGCAGTAACAGAAACCTGGTTCAAGGCTCCCGAGAGCACCCCAGCACTACCAGGTTATACCTCATACCATGCTTTTCGGCCCCAAAACTTGGACCGAACCACAAAAGGAGGGAGTATCAATATTCATCAAAGATACCCACACCTCCAGGTTGGTGGCACAGCACGAAGCATCAGAGACTATCCATGTGCAACTAACAGTGGGTAAAACTGCCTTCCAGTTTATAGCCTGCTACAGACCACCCTCCCAAACCCAGGAACCCCACTCGGCCTTCCTGAGAACACTGGAAAATATGAAGGTTTCTCCAAACACCATTATATTGGGCGACTTCAACTACCCAAACATAGACTGGGAACATTACTCTAGCTCCAACACCCTAGCCCAAAGGTTCCTAGAATTTATAAACTCAAATGCTATGGAACAACTTGTTACCACTCCCACAAGAGGGGAAAACATACTGGACCTGATCATCACCAACATGGGGACTCTATGCTCCAGACCAGAAGTGTATCCCTCATTGGTAAGATCAGACCATAAACTAATCTCACTGGATATTCACATCCCGACTCCACCCCCTGCCCTGAAAACCACAGTGAAAAACTTCTCTAATGCAAATTTCACACTCCTCCAAACCGAGGTGGAATCCTTCAAAGCCCCCGGGCCTGTGGAAAATACGGCCCAGACCACAGAATCCTTTATAAACGCATTCTATGAACACCTTCAGGAATGCATGGATCATGCAATCCCAAATAAAACCAAGTCCCAATCCTCCAAAGGCAGCCCCCAGCCATAAACAAACTATACAATAGAAGGAGGAAGCTACTACATGATAGAGCAAAATCCCAAAAAGGGAAGGCATCTCTGATCAGTATTAGCAAAAAACTATGGGCACTCATAAAATCATCTAAGGCCAGCTTCGAGAGAAATATTGCACAGGACACTAAGGATAATCACAAGGCTTTCATTAGTTATGTTAGGAACCTCGGTGGGAATTCCCAGATATGCTCAGAATTAGTCCAAAATGACAAAAAATACACTGAACCCACAGACATTGCCAACATCCTAGCTGACAGGTTCAGTGCAAACCCCCCCCCCTCCCCACCAAAAGGGCAAATATCTATCCCAGCAGAGTGCTGCCCCCCTGACATCTCAGATGCTCAGGTAAGAGCTGCCCTCTCCAAAGCAAGAAACACAGCATCAATGGGACCAGACGGTGTCCCGGCTGCATCCTACATGAACTCCAAGAAGAGCTAAACCCAAACATAAAACTACTGTTCAATCTCAGCCTTACTACAGGATATGTACCCAAAGAGTGGCGTACAGCAACAGTGGTCCCTCTCCACAAAGGTGGTGCCTCAACGGATCCTGGAAACTTTCGCCCCATAAGCCTGACTAGCTTGGTCTGCAAAGCTATGGAAAGGATCATCATGGACCTCATAAATAAAGATATTGGGGACCTACAGACACTGGATCCTACCCAGTTTGGCTTTGTTAAGGGCAGATCCTGCCTCTTAAACCTGGTTGATTTCTTTGAAACAGTCACTAAGGCCATTGACGAGGGGAAGGTGGTCCACACAGCCTACCTGGACCTCACAAAAGCCTTCGATACAATACCCCACTCGGGCATTATAAATAAGCTCACCAGCATAAATATAAACCCCTATGTCACTAGATGGGTTGCAAACTGGCTCAAGGACAGAACCCACATGGTTAGAATTGCTGGAGCCATGTCAGACTCCAAACCAGTTACAAGTGGCATCCCACAAGGCTCAGTCCTGGGACCTCTCTTGTTCGGTATATTTTTCTCGGAGGTACAGGCCAACACGGAAGGACTGTGGCTGACCAAGTTTGCAGATGACTGCAAACTGGGCGCCATAATCAACACTCCAGCTGACACAAGCATCCTCCAAAAGGGCCTCATAGAAACAGACAACTGTTGCCAGAGCCATGGCTTCAAGCTAAATGCCAAAAAGTGTATAGTCATCCCCTTTGGCAAAAACAAAGTGCCCACAAATTACCACATAGGTGGTAATCCATTAAGTACAGAAGAAGTAATTAGGGTCCTGGGGACCCAAGTTGATAGCAATCTCTCATTTGACAACCACATGGCCAAAGTGGTTAGAAAAACATTTTATATAGCCCACCTAATCATGAAGGGATTCACATCTAGATCAGGGGAGGTCATCGTGCCTCTTTACTCATCCCTCATCAGGCCCATAATTGAGTACAATGCCCCTTTTGGGATGTACCTTACCAGACACCTGCAGCAACTGGAAAGACCCCAAAGGTACCTCACCAAGAGGATCAAAGGGCTCAAACAGATGCCATATGCTTCCCGGTTAAAGAAACTCCAGCTCTACTCAGTGGCATACTGCCTGCTCAGAGGCGATCTGTGCCTGCCGTATAAAGCCATGTCCAACCCGGAATTAATGGACATGCTGCACCTCAGAAAATCCAAATCCCATCAAGCTACGCACTCGAGAGACTTGAACCTCAGCACTGAAATAAATAGGACATGCTGGAGGGACAGATTCATAACCCAGAGGCTCCCTTCACTCTGGAATAAAATCCCAGTCCAGGTTAAGCAGAGTCCCTCATTGACTCTCTTCAAGAGGAATCTTGATGAGTGGATGGGAGATCATAGGTTTACCCCAGGTATCACTTCTGTGTCACTGTTAGACAGAGGCACAGTATACTAACCTCGAAAAAGGGATTAGCAAAATTATTTTAAAATGAGTGGCGAAAGCCAAACACACTCTGGCTAGGCTTATAAATGCCCTAGGGCAGATAGCCTAGTATGAACCTATGAACCTATGAACCTATAATGACAGAGCTTTGACAGAGTTTTAATGAAAAATGTCAAAACAAGATATCCTGCAGCTGGAGCTGGCATGGGGAGGATGGGCACATCTATCCTGTGTGTGTGTGTGTGTGTGTGCGTGTGTGTGTGTGGGGGGGGTGGAGCTGTGTTTAGTTCCTTTGTATGACTTGAAGACCATGTCTGCACAGGCAGCAGCTCCTCCTACTAGGAACAGCATGGTTGATAGCAGCCATAGGTAACTCCTGCCTATCAGGAAATTACAGATGTCACAACTGCAGAGTGTGGGAGAGTTAGGATCATCCTAGCCTGGCCTGCAAACTGGCCTGCTCCCTAACACCTAAGAGTCTAAGAGGATGTGTCAATTAGGATAGGAAGGGGCTATAGGACCATCCAGATAACAAATGGGCTTGGCTTTTGCCTATTGAGAGAATGAATGTGGTGATTGGGCAGAGGTAAGAAGAGCCCTTGGGCTGATCATGGGGATGGGGAGGTATAAAAATTAGATAACCTGCTGTGGTTGGGGATCTCTCAGCACTCACTGTATTTGCTGGTGCTTAAAACCAGCTATGATAAAAGAATTTTTAAAAAGATTCACGTTTCAAATAGCTCTAGAGGGACCACTACTACGTATGTTGCTTCAAGATTTGTACTTAAATTCACTTAAATGTACCATATCTGCAGTTGTGACTTTAACCATGCTTCTCAGGTACATTAAATGTGACAAACTTTAGTGAGAGCAATGGCATCTCACCAATGAAATAAGTTTTCCTTATTGCTGGTTTATAGCCAACAAAGTGTACCAGCGCAGAGCAGGATAACACATTGTCTATAGTTTTATACATTCTTTTACTCTGCCCAGCAGGCTTATTGCAGACTCTTTGGCTTGCTAATCACAATCCTTCCCTACCTAGCCAGTATTTACAGCATTAATGAGACACTGTATGTTTGTACATTTTTGATGCTTTATTTAAAACAGGATTTGCCAACTCATAGCATCTGTGTCAAGCGATTTTCAACTTAATCATTCACAATAGCTAGAACTATTGACAGCCACAGACCTTCTAGCATTTAGAATGAGGCATAATGCCATTAAGGTGACAGGGCATTACTCACCACATGCCTATCAGCACTACAGCTGCCAAACTTTGCCTTAAGCCATATGATATATCTTCATTCATTCCTGTTATAATTTCTTTTCCCTGGCAGTTTTCCCAAAAGAAAGATAACACCCATAGGTTTACACTACTTTCTTACAAGACAAGTGATGAATTGGATCAGTTAATTCTATCTGTTCTGAGCTGAAAAAAAGTGATTATACTGTCCCTGAGGTGACATCATGGACTTGTCCTGGACAGCTATGGTTTAAATATCCTGAATGCAGGTCTGAGATGGCCTCTGTAAATGCCAACCATTCTACACCTACAGAAACATGGAGCACACCTAAGGGAGCACTGATGTAATATCTAACTCCAGTGGGTCTAACTTTGTCGCACAGCAGTTTAGCGGCCCTTAGCCACCTTTGCTTCATTACAGATTATATGTGAGCTGGTTTGAAGACATACAGCCATGGATGGCTGATCAATAAAAGTGCTTGAAAGAACCACCCAGGCAACAAAGCAACATTCATTAGAACTGATGACTTTGATAATATTAATCTTGGTTCTTATGGAGTACAAGTTCTACTTTTAGATATTATCAACAATTTGGTAATTTCAAATGTTGTCATTTTCCTTGGAAATATTATTTTTGAAGAAAATGAAAATACAAAATGTAACCAGTCTATTGTTTATTAACTTAAAAAATGTGGCTGGCGGTTAAAGTGGTTGGGGACTGTAGTATGTGGGCAGCAGTGTGAGCGAGTTGAAGATAAATGCCATTTTGATGAAGGGTCCATTTTGAGATGGTAGACAAGATTCCATAAACTTCATGAAACTCAGCAAAATCCACACAAGACTAACCAAGAAATATGCCCTAGTCTGTGCAGAATACCTCAGCACAAGGCAGACATAGCCAGCAGCATCAGCTCAACTACAATCAGTCATGTCAAATGCACATACCTGGAAAACCCATTCATAAAGTAATGTACGTATGGGCATTTATCAATGTACATCTACAGAAAGTATGCAAACCCAATTGAACTTTCAGTAATACATGGAAAGTATTAAATGAAGGCAAATGTGCATCAGCAGTTATGAATGAAAAGTGACAAATATCAGCAAACACTTACCGATATTGTCATAAGACATAATGGGCACACATATAAATACACACATATTACAATTTGCAGAATCTGAAGTAATCCACAAAATTTCTAATTAAAAAAAAATTAAGTAAGGTGAAGGGCAATCATGGGCACTTCACCATGGCAACAGTTGCTAATAATGGGTGTGGGACATGTATGTCAAGCACATGTAATGCATACACTCAAGGAAATAGGGTGATAGAAAATCAGAAGTGGGATGAGGGTGAAGAAGAGGGGCATGCAAAAAGTATGATGGAATAGTAAGGTCAGAGGGAGAATCACAGGGACATGGATTTTTTTAATGGGAATAGTCCCTACTTTTTTTTTTTTTTTTTGAGAATAGAAGGAATGGAAAAAAAAACACAGAAAAGGAGGTGGACAAAAGAGCAGGTACAAAAATCTAACAAACATTGCAAGACATGACAGACAAAGGTTGGAAATTAATGTACACAGACAGCCCACATATATACTATACAACACAGGTGAAGGAAAATGACAAATAGGTTAGGGATAAATACCAGTCATGGTGCAACACAAAAATACATATGTACCAATGCACAAATCAGAGATGATATGTTGCAAACTATGTGACAGTCATACTGGAACGGATATGACCAGAGGTCGGTGTGTGTTGGATAACAGTAAATGGAGAGTGCTGTCATTGCAGTATACAATGGATATCAAATACAGTCATCCATTAGGCTGATGACAGTGCAAGTATAAGTCAAGCAATAGCAATGATGATCAAATGCAGGGGCAGACAAGCAGAGGGCAGACAAGAACTTCCAATGCTGCATGTGAAAGGCAAACAACTAAGCACAGTGTCAAACAGCAGTACAACAGGAAAAGATTAATGGGGATGTATAATAAACAAATAAATATATATACCACAAACACAGGAAAAATGGGATTCATATTTCAAAGACATAACTTATGCCAGAGGCAGCACATATGGGTGTTTAGATATAAAATGTAGATGTGTAACATGTAATGGCATTAAATAAGCCAAACAGAAAGCAGGATCATCACACATACCCACACTGATGACACGGAATACAAATTAAATGGTAATACATGTATGATCAATGAAAGCTAAGGAATGCAAGCCTATGCAGGAAGCATATACATGTCTGGGTAATGTATAACATAAACACAGATGGAATCCACTCAATTGCCACCACCTTGTATGTGTATGCCTTGTATGTGCATGACACCCCTTATGGTGGCATAAGGTCATATTGTACCTGTACACCTACATTACAGCAATGATACCTTACAGAAAGGTAGTCATACACATAACATATGCCATGTATGTGTGAAACATATAGGCTAAAGCTATAAGGGGGAAGGTAAATGGACAACATAACCCTCCATCAGTGAGGAAATGCCATCAAGAGAAAGTAGGCACAGAATAGAGCAGGACAACAATAGCTAAGGAGACACAGTGCACATGGATGTGTCCATAGCCCATGATGGACTGCAAGTCTTTGCAAGGCAAATGGCTAACATCTGACACATGTTCATAGTGCATTGGGGATGGCTATAAACATTTCTGTGTACAAATGGCACAAACAACATAGTAATGTACAACAGCTAAATATCAGATGACATGAGTACATGACAAACGTAGGTCTGAATATCACATACTTATATATATATATATATATATATATAGTGCCATGTAAACATAATGCAACAGGTGGCACTATCACCATTATTGATACAATATCATACATTGTGTAGGAATGATCAAAGGACAGTCCTGCATACACAAGTATACCACAACAAAATGGAATAAGTGCATGTAACCAGTTGCATATTACAAGGACAGTTGTGTGTCAATTCTATTATGGCCATGCTCATGTACATTTATGTAAATCAGTGCATATGTACTACAAATGTGTATACATGGGCACGTATGCTAACCTGTGTATACATGCCCTAATATAAGGTATCTTCAAAAAGACTGGCAATTGTCATAAGCAAGATATGGACATAAGAGAGAGAGAGACATGAATGACGCTAAACAAAACATCACCTCCATATATTCACTAAGGGACCAGTCAATGTCAATGCAGCACATAAAGGATACATGTTCATATGTACCTATCACAGTGCTCTAAAACAACATGGCATAATAGTTGCAAGTGCATGGAACATACAAGGTAATTGTGCCAGTGGGGTAACATGACCCAACAATGTCACATAAGTTACAAAATCAAGGATATGTCATGTTGTTGAACAGATATAAGGCAGCAAAAATCAATACAGAAAAGGGTGCAATACATACACATGGATAACATGCGCAAATAAACATACTTGACTGACTTCATTGTATTATGTGATAAGAACTGAAATGATGTAGTATGTGAGTTGTTGTCATCTCTCCTAAGTATATACAGGAACAACAAAAGAGCAGTTGTGTCCCACTTACATCATACTAACTACAACAGTCATATCTGTCACATACAGGGCTAGAGTGTATCAGACATAAGTACCGTATGCATAAGATTACTTACACACACAGACTGAAGGAGTGAAGGAGTAGCACCCCTGCCCATAGGAGTAATGTATGCAGTAATGATAGCATGTGATGATCATGTACTCCCTTAGAGCTTAAGTCACATAATGTTCTTCTGTTAATGTTGAGTTTACCTAACCCACAAAGGTCTAGTAATCCTCATGTTTTCAATTGTTAACTCTCTAAGTGCTTATTACATAATGCATTTTTCTTCTGTAATATTTAATTGTTCTGTATGAACTCTTTGTTATTTCTTTGTAACATGTAACTTGCAATGTCTTGGAGCTTTTCTCCCTGGTCCTCCAATGAAAAGGGGCTCTTTATGGCCCAGTGGACTTCCCCAGTCATCAAACTTAAATAAATAAATAAATAAATAAATAAATAATAATGGTAATGCATGTGTGATTGGGTAATGTGTGTCAAACTACAGCAGCAAAATCAAGCCACATATGACCTGATATATGTGCAATGTACATTATGACTTATGTCAAAAAAGCATGACAACAATATGGGATGTCTGCACAGTTGTACCTTGGCTGTAAAAATCTGAATATGGAATTCATCATGGTGGCAGCATTACAAAACATGATCTCACAAAAAATATATGTACACTTATATTCCTGAGGGACCAGCTGATGGGTTTGAACATCACAAAATATTTATCTAGTGATCGCCTGGCTAGTTCCACGTCCTGAAAGACATTATCCATCAGGTCCCTCATTTGTGTCTGGAAGATTTCTGTCACTATGTCTCTAATCTTATCCCAAAAAATCATCTGCCTGGTACAGTGTTGGACATCTTCTATGCACTAACCCACAGGAACAATGGCGCATGCAGGTCCCGGTCTGTCATCATCATCATCCTCCCTGTTATGGTAATTTTCCTGGTCCTTGGAGTCAAACTTGGTTGGCAGTGGTCTAGTGCTTCCTCATCATTGTTGTCTAATGGGTGAGCTAGCATGGGTCCCCTGCTCCATCACATTTTAACACAAGAACATAACATTGTACATACATAATAGGTATTAACCTAAAATCGATGAATAAATAAAAATTCTGTACTTACGTATTATCGCAACCAGATTCCACATGTCTTGTGACCATTTTCCCAATCAGTCATAAGTGTTGAAATTATAGAGAAAGGAGTCATTCTCCTTACTATCAGTAATTTTGACCGATTAGTAAACTGGATGCAATATTTTTGTGTACTGTTATGCAAACTTGCGACAAGCTGAGTGCCATGTGAATAAAATGTATTGGCTTGTTGGGATCTTCTGTTTACATCCTTCACTTAGTCTATTGGCCCCCGGCAGTGGTATCCTGTCATCTCTCTTAAGTGACAGATAGCATACTGGTAAAAGTATCACATTTCTACACCTTGTTTTCCCCCTTTTTTATGGTTTCAAAACCATCAATCTGTGAAACATTTCTGGGGAAGAAAATAGTGATTAGCGACAAAATGTCAGCGGTGGAAAGGAGTATGTTTCTTTGGTGTCAGTGCATATGTTTTCTGGATCCATTTCTTGCTAAAGCAGAAAGAAACGCAGTTATAATCATGGCATAACTACTTATTTTCACAGTTTTTACATATAGTCAGGTTGCTCTGTCTTTGGGCTTAGGAGTAATCACTCCATTTTACTTTGTATTGCTGTGTTCTGTTTGCACTGTCGAGTCCCTGGTTTTTAAAATAAAATCCATCCCTGAATGATGTCAAGCTGGAACAGAAATTTGGGGCTTACTACTGTTCCTGGGTGATCACCCAATGTCACAAATTGCTGGTTAGTATGTTATCCAACCCCTGCCAATCCACAAAGAGTTGTTGGCCCATGACTACACAAATTATGAGACATGGAGTCTGGTTGCTATAACACGTAAGTACTAAAGTACTAAAAATTCATACAAAACATGTAACTGTTAAATATAAGATGTTACACAACTGTCTGACTTTATCCAGCTATAACACATTATGGTCCATCAAGCATATATCTGATGCATACTAAATAAGAAAATCATGTGTAACGGGTCCTGGACTGTTTGCTGAATGGCTGTTTCTCCAAAACTGAAATGTCTGGGCATACTTGCGCGAAAGTGCTTTTTGCCAAAAAAGCACTTTCACGGATGTATGCTAACAGGTAAGGGAAATCATGGGGGAACGGCTGTTGCTGAGATCGTAGTACAGTGGGGATAAGGGAATATTCCCTTTTCCCCACTGTAGTGCAATCTTGGGGTGAGAATATAAAATTAGGGGGGTGTGGGGGCACAGCCCCCCACATGGGGGCTGCAGGGGGGCTTGCCCCCTGCATAAACATTAGTTGTGTGTTTTTTTGTTTTGTTTCTGTTTTTTTTTCACTGTTTATTTGGGACTTTAGCGAAAGTGCTTTTTCGGCAAAAAGCACTTTCGCTAAAGTGGATTCAGTAATTTGGTTTCGGATTATTGAACTTTCGTTCAATAGTCCTAGACCCTGTGTAACATACATTATATTTACCAAATCTGTCCTATAAGGTTTATTTATACTTTATATAACAAAAGATGCAGAGGTATAGTAATACGTGTAATGTCATAATTATACAACATTCTAAATGTCATAATATTCAAGTATTGCTGATATAACTAGAAGGTCATGACTGAGTCAGTGTGCCCATCATATGTTTTCATTAAGTTACTCCAGTACATAGCATGCCATGCAGTACTCAGTTTATCAAACTTACTTCTGTTGTTACTTGTACATTAACTAATGGATCATCCTTCATTATGCATACAAAATACACATCTGCACAGCACACAGATGTAAAAATCACTAAGTTTCAAGACAAGTATACTGTGCTACTCTAGCATGCAACACTTGCATTGATCTCATTTCCAAAAGACTTGGTGCAGTGTAGGTTAACAATGCCGCTAACTGCAAACCTTTTGAAATGTAGCCCATGAGGTTATCATACTAGCAGGTCGGCCTTACATCAACATCAATTACATACTCTAAGAACAACTCTTTAGGAATATGGTCCCTAATCTTTACTCAATGTGTGCCTTACACATTTATGTGGAGGTGTCAATATAACATTTAGATATCCAGAATAACTTATCATTATGTGCAACTGGTGTATCATGTTTACATACCAAGATTAAAATAAGTATGTTATAAATGTACAGTAAGGTTAACAATCAATGGTATGCTTAAAATGTATATACAGATGAGATGAGCAATGTAACATGGTTAATGGGTGACATCACAAAATTATATAATCAGAATGGAACTTGCAAGAAACATTTGTCTGAACTTGAAACACACATACCATTAAATGAATTACTGTTCAACTGTGGTATTCAAACCCATATGTAAAGTAAGTAGCATAGTGCTCATTGAAAAGAAGTAATGGATTATAACAGACTGTTGTGAAATTTAAACTGTAGAGGTAATATATGTATGTATTGCACAGCATTCTCACATACATCATTATTAACAGAAGTATACTGTATGGTGTTTCTAGAAGACTTGTGGATAACATTGATATGTGTAGTCATCTGCAGCATGTGTCAAAGCACTGCAGCCATGCTAGATGTGTCAAATCTCTAATGTATAACTTATCAGAGAACTACATATCTCCCCTATGTGCTGCACAATAGTAATTGCATAATTGCAAAGACTTCATCCAAAACAGGCTACACTGGCATTTGAACCCACACATAGGCAAATAACATTCGTATTGGCCTATTCTTTTTAACCATTTGAGCTTATGGACTTCACATTTCTTTAATGCTGAAAAGGCTATGGAATAATGATGAAATGTGCATTTATCCATGGTATAAAACTATCCTGTGCCAGCACCATGAGTTTAACTTTAATAGTTTGTAAAAAACATTCATATGCACTTAAAGGAATAAATGCAAAACCATGTGAATTTTAAATGTTAAGAGTTTAAAAATGTATGCATTACTCAGCATTCACTCATACAGATGTTTCTAGAATCTTTGGGGATAACAGAGAGTGTGGCCTAGTGTTATAGGCATCAATCCACCACAGCCATGCTGTATAAAAATCTGTACTGTATAAGTTACCAAACAAATACAGATCTTCCATATGTCATGTGCAATATTAAATGAATTACTGCCAATAATTTCTCAAAAATAGGCTACACAGGTATTTGAATCCACACACATGGGCAAACAACAGTCACTTTGTTATATTGCTTAACCAATTCAGCCAATGTAAATTACTATTATTAATAATACAGATACCCATGGAATACATTTGGGACACAAAATGCATCACATACATACATATGCTTGCTACATAAATATATGATAATATAGGTATTAAGGTGTGGAGTATGTAACTTACTGTAGGCATCTGGTGGCTGGTGTCGGACCTCTGCAACCCTTCTGTGAAGATACTCTTCATCTCACCAATGTAGATCATCATAGTGGTGGTGGACCTGCATACCAGTCTGGTAAATTCCATTTCATTTGCAGTCCTCTCTCACAGTTTGGTTCCAGATGTCAGTCATCATGAAGTTTCTGGAGAGTACTTGCATTCTCTGCTCATGTCCAGCATAGACAATGAGCATCTGTGTCTTCTCCTTGTCTGTCTGCTTCAGTGCCCGGACTTGCCAAAGCCTCATCTTGGTCAACATCCTCAGTATGGCTCTCAAATTCCTCTTTAAAATGCTTTCCTAAGAATGCTAACTGATGGTCAGGTAGGAATGGTATGATTAGAATATGTATCAATATTACATTTTAAAGTTGGCACATATAATATGGTGGCAGACTATTGGAAAGCATTGGGCACGTGGTGCAGATATTCCTGCTTATTGATACCTACTGGGCAATTGTGCTGAGCTCCATTTACTTACACCAAGTTATTGGTTAATGTGCCTAGATTCGAGAACTTACATGGATGTTGGCAGGTAGGATTCCAAAACACTGCACGCTAATGAACCTCATTAATTACGTATGGTGCAATAGTATTTAAAAGCTGTGTACGCTTAGCTAACCTCACTCTGAGATATAGCTAACTGATAGCTAACTTCCAAATGTAAACTGTCACCTGCTTACAATGGTGTGGTAGAATACAATGCTATTATCACATATCTATGTTCAATTTATGCTGTGTAAAACAACTGAAATATATTTCCCTGCATGTTTTTTGAAATTATCTGCATTACAATCTGCCTGTTACATGAAGGAGGGGGGTAGACATCAACAATACACTTGAATATGGGTACATGTCCATCACTTAAAAAGAGGTTTTCCCCATATGCACTTCTAAGAGTACAAACAAACCAGCCACAGTGAACTACAGATACCGACAGAATCAGCATATATCCATAGTTATTGCAGAATAACCTGTAACATCTGACATATGTTTGCAGAGACCAATGACCTATGGATCTGTTTGCAATTTTGAGTTCATTGGCTGATTTATGGATACTTAGTGATGCTTAATCATGTAGTAGTAGTTGTTATTTCATTCAGTGGGATATAGACAAAATTAGGATGGCTGAACATGACGTTTGTTGTGAGTATGCGTAGTCATGACTGCTAAATATTTTCATATGCCAGTGTTGTACTGCCTTGTTTCTGTATAAATTTCAGTATTTATTTTGTGTATCATATCGTGATGGTTACATCTATGCCACTGTGTGTCACTGACTGCAATAATATCTGAGATGTATCCATACCTCTCAACCTCTTTGCACAAGAAATTTAGACAAAGCTTAAAATAATGAGGAGACAAAGGCCAAAGATATGTACAGATTTTAAATATTGCTCTTATAAACTTAGAAAGATACTAGAATAACATGATTTGTGTTTGCATGCATTTTCTGAAAGATATGAAGTCTGAAACTCAAATGTATGACATTGTTTATTAACTTCAATCCTAAGTGATTTGCCCAAAAACCACAAATTTAAGAGGCACACACCAAAAATATGAGACAAATATCTGGAATTCTATGAAAATCTGGACAGCTGAGAGGTATGGATGCATCCTACATTCTTGAGGTAGTCTGTTCTGCAATGTGCATACACATCTAATGTTGGCCACTTACATTTCCTTATATATGACATTCTATGTCAGGCATGGGATGTCAGGCTTGTTTGTGTATTTTTTCTTTTTTCTCATTCTGCTATATGCTGTCTACTGTGTTGTACTACACTGTTACACATCAGAACAAAACGTTGCGAGGAAAATAAACCATTGTAGTACCGTAACTGTGCTATCTTCTCTGGCAACTTATGAGGAAACACAGTACGTTGCGACCACAATTACATTTATTGAATAACACAAAGTAAAACAGCAATATACAATCTTAGAACTTGAGTTAAGCTCTTTCACCTATACATAGTAGGCTTCTTCAGAACTCATACATTTGAAATAAGCGCCATTTTAAATAAACTTTTAGGCGCGAAACTGGGCTAACTAAACAACTGGTATTTAAAGTGATACTGTGCTTTTTAATAAATATTACAACTTTAAAAATCACAACATTGTATTAAATCTAAATAAATGAATGTTATGAAATTAGGGGCTCTAATGTTTCCTTTGTATTAAACTTGTAAACATTTGTGGTTAAAAATAAAATTAATCTGTATTCCATATGAAATTATGCATAAATGTATGAATGTCAATCTGCGATATTCAAAAAGTGCAATTTAATATAGAAACGTATAACCTAATGTTAAGTATTAGAATTCAAATATTGTTTCTTATATATAAAATATTATTATAAATATAAATAACTATAAATATTATAAATTTATAAAAATTTTTTTAAAAATAAATATTATAAATTTGAAAAAATTTTCTTAAAAAGATGTTTAAAAAAAGAAAAGTTATTATTAATGATGTACTTACGTTAATTTGGAGGGTGTGTGTTAAATATGATGACCACAATAACTAAATCTAAATAAATATGTTATGTTAAATAAATTCATTTTGTCAATAGGGGTTTAATAGCTATGGTGTCATTTAATCCTGGTGGGGTGGTAGCGTCTGTGTAAAGTTGCCACCATATTTCTCTATAACTTAAAACATCTTTGATGTTGCCTCCTTTAGGATCATATTTAACCTGTTCTAATATGGCAAATTTGAAACTGTGTTCAACACCAAAAACTTCCACATGTCTATACAAGGCATTGTTTATATCTTTCCTTTTAATACAATATGAATGGTCATAAATTCTTCGTTTAAATGCCCTCTCAGTTTTGCCAATGTAGTAAGCTGAACATACTTCACACTTGGCAATATAGACAATATTTGGTGTATTGCAATTCCCTTTTACTGGTCTAATTTTAGTCCCATTACAATTATCCAATACCATTTCTGTATGGCACAAAATATATCTACATTGATTACACTTCCCACATTTATTAGTGGATGTATGCACCCCACCTATAACACTCTTGTTGTTTGATATTTTACCAGTTTCCAAAATCTTTTTCAGATTGTGGGTCATTTTGTACACTATTTGGGGCCTATCTCCTACAATCTGGGATAATTCAGGATTTACTAAAAATATTTTCCAGTTATTGAACAATATTTCTTTAATTATATTGACACATGGAGTATAGGGTAATATACATGCCATATTGTATTTGCTTGTGGATTTTGCAACAGAGTCAAAAACACTGTGTGAAATTTCTCCCAAAATTGGAAGATACTTGTAATCTCTTTGGGAAATCACATACTTTTTAACATCTTCTAACATAATTTTGTTATATTTTTTCTCTGTAAACATTTTGGTAATATAGTCAATCTCTACCAAAAAGTCCTCATATCTAGAGGTCATTCTAGCCGCTCTAATGAGCTGGCCTTTGAAAATATTACGAAGCATTCTCCTTGGGTGATTGCTATCATATTGTAAATAGTCGTTAGAGAAAGTACTCTTTCTATATATGTTGGATTTAAAGCCTTCCTCATCATGTGTAACTAATGTGTCCAGATATGGTAAGCCTTCTTTACCTATTGAATAAGTAAATTTCAAAAAACTGCTACTATTGTTAATAAAGGTAAAAAATTTTTTTAATTCATCTATATTACCTTTCCATAGAATGTATATGTCATCCAAGAAGCGAGTGTAATGGGAAATATATGTAAAATACTTGTTCTTAAAGAGTATTTCCTCTTCCCAATACAACATGACTAAATTAGCAAAAATTGGAGCACTGGCTGAACCCATTGCCACTCCTTTGCATTGTTTATAATGTTCACCTTCAAATAATATAAAATTGTTCTTCAAAACTAAAGACATACAGTCCATAATCAAACATAACCTATCCCAATTAATATTCGTGTGTTTTCTTATACTTTCACAAAACATCTCTAAACCTTCTTTACTGGGTATACTGGAAAAAAGATCTATAACATCTATAGTCACATAATACATATCTGAGACTTCTAAGGTCATTGGAAATTTTCGTAAAAAGTCCCATGAGTCTTTAAGTAAGTGGGGGATATCGTTATATATATCTTTAAGCCAAACATCAACTAATTTACCCAAAGGAAAAGTCTTTGCTTTACTGCCTGACACTATTGGTCTAAAAGGCGGGTTGGTTGGATCTTTATGTATTTTTGGGATGCCCACCAGGGTCGCCATTTTAGGATACTGTACCTTTAAAAATTGTATAAGTCATTATCAATACGATTATCAATCCAAAATTCTTCCAAATATGAATTAATTCTCTGGTGGGCTATATTAATTTCATTCAATGAAATCGTAGAATAGTTACCTGTTTCAGTTAATATGGTATGTATTTTGGAAATATATTCAATTTGATCAAATATAACTATCCCCCCTCCCTTGTCTGGCTTCATTATAATGATATTTTTATTGTGTCTGAACTTAATTAACTCATCTCTTTCTTCTTTGGATAAGTTATCTCTAAATTTAGTTTTGTTCCTTGAGTTAGCTAATTTATATAAGTCTCTATGGACTTGTTTCTCAAATAATTCAACCACAGGGTTCATATAAGGCACAAAGGTGCTTTTAGATTTTAATATTTTAGTCTCCCTGGTGTATTTGGTTCATTTAGTTCTTTCTTCTTGCTATTGTGGAACATAATAGACAAGTTGAGTTTCCGTGTGTATAATTTAGTCTCTATCAAATGATCAACCAAATTATATTTGAGGGTGGGGATAAATTTCATTCCCTTGACAGTAATTTATAATGGACATCTTCTACCTTAAAATTAGTAAAATTGTAAATTTTGAATTCACCTAAATGGTTATTTCCATCATCTTTCCCAATAACTTCATTCATCTCAACGTCTCTTTCACTGTTGTTATTATGCATTGTCAATTCCAAATCTTCCCCCTCCATCTCTTTTGATGTAAATTCTGGCCTTGGTTGACATAATCTTTCCTGTAACCTGATTTTTTCCAGTATTGTGGGTTCCAATTCCTCTGAAAATTTGAATTGAAATATTGCTCATCATCAAAACCCTCAAAATCGACTTTCTCAAAGTGTTGTCTCCCTCCTACCTCTTTAACACCTTTGTATCTGTTAGGGTTGTCGTCATATGGAGTTAGTATATCATTCACTTCTTTATTCCATCTATAAGCCCTGTTTTCCTTGTACTGCAATATATCCCTATTAATTTTTTTACTTTTCCTTTCATGTACTAATTTCGACTTTTTATCGACAATGGTAAATTGTTTTCTATATAAATTTTTCCATTCATCGAATAATAAATCACCCTCAATCACACCATTCAATTTCTACCTCACTTATCAAATGCAATAATATTTCATCATTGTATTTTATCAACATCTTCATAAATTTAAAACCACATTCATCAAAAATTCATTAAAATCTTTGGTTACATCATCATTCATCACAATTCCTAATGGTACTTTGAAAAAGCGTAGTCCCATAGGGACTATATTCAAAGTAAGACATTTATGCAAATAAGCATTCTCAATTTTTATGTTGTCTAATCTGGTCATTAGGTTCCCCATCTTATATATTTTTTCCTTTAAAGATAAATTTCTTCCCCCATTGTCAGTGGGGAATCTTTCTTTCCCCTTTTTAAAATCATCAAAGTTACAGTCACTAAACAAAAAATTGTTTAAATCATACTCATTGTTTTTCTGCCCCTGATTCGTTTTGTTTGTATTAGTTTTAGTTTCAGTACCTTTGTTAGCCATTAATGCTCCAGCTGTATGAGCATAGGTTTTCACTGGTTTAACACGTTTCAGCTTGGCCCCATTCCGCAACATCAAATCATCGTCCTCCTCAAAGTCGTACACAGAAAAGTCAAAGGTAAATCCCGTAGAATTCAATCTGTTATCATCCGTAACAAGTTTCGCACATTGCCCAGCTGGTAAATCAATGTCCACACTGTCGGCGGACAAGTTCTTATTATGTCTAGGAAAAATACCCTCGGTAAAATTGTCCAAAGAAGAATTCAATGAAAAGTTAATGTTTTTACGTTTTGAAACTGCTCCTAAATCAACAGACTGTGCACAAAGAGCAGAACGGACACTGGTATTACCATTGCTGCACGGTCCTGCCGTCCGCTAACTATAGGTTGCATATCCGATGTTAGATCGCTACCTTTCAAGTTGGTCTGCTCACTACCAGTTGCCCTAATGTCCTTCCTCTTACTGCTGATGGTTTCGGCATTGCTTCCGCTCCTTGCACCAAAGGTCTTAAATTGATTTTCGACTTTGGACATGAAAGCAGATAACGTTTCAGTTAGTTGTTTGATTTCACCTCTTAATTCGGCCAACTCACCGGATTGTGTGATACTGTTGGTACGATTCGAGGTTTCCAAATGAACTGCGGTCGGCTGTACTGATGTCTCCTCCATAGCAACTGCAGAACAAAACGTTGCGAGGAAAATCAACCGTTGTAGTACCGTAACTTTGCTATCTTCTCTGGCAACTTATGAGGAAACACAGTACGTTGCGACCACAATTACATTTATTGAATAACACAAAGTAAAACAGCAATATACAATCTTAGAACTTGAGTTAAGCGCTTTCACCTATACATAGTAGGCTTCTTCAGAACTCATACATTTGAAATAAGCGCCATTTTAAATAAACTTTTAGGCGCGAAACTGGGCTAACTAAACAACTGGTATTTAAAGTGATACTGTGCTTTTAAATAAATATTACAACTTTAAAAATCACAACATTGTATTAAATCTAAATAAATGAATGTTATGAAATTAGGGGCTCTAATGTTTCCTTTGTATTAAACTTGTAAACATTTGTGGTTAAAAATAAAATTAATCTGTATTCCATATGAAATTATGCATAAATGTATGAATGTCAATCTGCGATATTCAAAAAGTGCAATTTAATATAGAAACGTATAACCTAATGTTAAGTATTAGAATTCAAATATTGTTTCTTATATATAAAATATTATTATAAATATAAATAACTATAAATATTATAAATTTATAAAATTTTTAAAAATAAATATTATAAATTTGAAAAAATTTCTTAAAAAGATGTTTAAAAAGAAAAGTTATTATTAATGATGTACTTACGTTAATTTGGAGGGTGTGTGTTAAATATGATGACCACAATAACTAAATCTAAATAAATATGTTATGTTAAATAAATTCATTTTGTCAATAGGGGTTTAATAGCTATGGTGTCATTTAATCCTGGTGGGGTGGTAGCGTCTGTGTAAAGTTGCCACCATATTTCTCTATAACTTAAAACATCTTTGATGTTGCCTCCTTTAGGATCATATTTAACCTGTTCTAATATGGCAAATTTGAAACTGTGTTCAACACCAAAAACTTCCACATGTCTATACAAGGCATTGTTTATATCTTTCTTTTTAATACAATATGAATGGTCATAAATTCTTCGTTTAAATGCCCTCTCAGTTTTGCCAATGTAGTAAGCTGAACATACTTCACACTTGGCAATATAGACAATATTTGGTGTATTGCAATTCCCTTTTACTGGTCTAATTTTAGTCCCATTACAATTATCCAATACCATTTCTGTATGGCACAAAATATATCTACACTGATTACACTTCCCACATTTATTAGTGGATGTATGCACCCCACCTATAACACTCTTGTTGTTTGATATTTTACCAGTTTCCAAAATCTTTTTCAGATTGTGGGTCATTTTGTACACTATTTGGGGCCTATCTCCTACAATCTGGGATAATTCAGGATTTACTAAAAATATTTTCCAGTTATTGAACAATATTTCTTTAATTATGTTGACACATGGAGTATAGGGTAATATACATGCCATATTGTATTTGCTTGTGGATTTTGCAACAGAGTCAAAAACACTGTGTGAAATTTCTCCCAAAATTGGAAGATACTTGTAATCTCTTTGGGAAATCACATACTTTTAACATCTTCTAACATAATTTTGTTATATTTTTTCTCTGTAAACATTTTGGTAATATAGTCAATCTCTACCAAAAAGTCCTCATATCTAGAGGTCATTCTAGCCGCTCTAATGAGCTGGCCTTTGAAAATATTATGAAGCATTCTCCTTGGGTGATTGCTATCATATTGTAAATAGTCGTTAGAGAAAGTACTCTTTCTATATATGTTGGATTTAAAGCCTTCCTCATCATGTGTAACTAATGTGTCCAGATATGGTAAGCCTTCTTTACCTATTGAATAAGTAAATTTCAAAAAACTGCTACTATTGTTAATAAAGGTAAAAAAAAATTTTAATTCGTCTATATTACCTTTCCATAGAATGTATATGTCATCCAAGAAGCGAGTGTAATGGGAAATATATGTAAAATACTTGTTCTTAAAGAATATTTCCTCTTCCCAATACAACATGACTAAATTAGCAAAAATTGGAGCACTGGCTGAACCCATTGCCACTCCTTTGCATTGTTTATAATGTTCACCTTCAAATAATATAAAATTGTTCTCCAAAACTAAAGACATACAGTCCATAATCAAACATAACCTATCCCAATTAATATTCGTGTGTTTTCTTATACTTTCACAAAACATCTCTAAACCTTCTTTACTGGGTATACTGGAAAAAAGATCTATAACATCTATAGTCACATAATACATATCTGAGACTTCTAAGGTCATTGGAAATTTTCGTAAAAAGTCCCATGAGTCTTTAAGTAAGTGGGGGATATCGTTATATATATCTTTAAGCCAAACATCAACTAATTTACCCAAAGGAAAAGTCTTTGCTTTACTGCCTGACACTATTGGTCTAAAAGGCGGGTTGGTTGGATCTTTATGTATTTTTGGGATGCCCACCAGGGTCGCCATTTTAGGATACTGTACCTTTAAAAAATTGTATAAGTCATTATCAATACGATTATCAATCCAAAATTCTTCCAAATATGAATTAATTCTCTGGTGGGCTATATTAATTTCATTCAATGAAATCGTAGAATAGTTACCTGTTTCAGTTAATATGGTATGTATTTTGGAAATATATTCAATTTGATCAAATATAACTATCCCCCCTCCCTTGTCTGGCTTCATTATACGTATATTTTTATTGTGTCTGAACTTAATTAACTCATCTCTTTCTTCTTTGGATAAGTTATCTCTAAATTTAGTTTTGTTCCTTGAGTTAGCTAATTTATATAAGTCTCTATGGACTTGTTTCTCAAATAATTCAACCACAGGGTTCATATAAGGCACAAAGGTGCTTTTAGATTTTAATATTTTAGTCTCCCCTGGTGTATTTGGTTCATTTAGTTCTTTCTTCTTGCTATTGTGGAACATAATAGACAAGTTGAGTTTCCGTGTGTATAATTTAGTCTCTATCAAATGATCAACCAAATTATATTTGGGGGTGGGGATAAATTTCATTCCCCTTGACAGTAATTTATAATGGACATCTTCTACCTTAAAATTAGTAAAATTGTAAATTTTGAATTCACCTAAATGGTTATTTCCATCATCTTTCCCAATAACTTCATTCATCTCAACGTCTCTTTCACTGTTGTTATTATGCATTGTCAATTCCAAATCTTCCCCCTCCATCTCTTTTGATGTAAATTCTGGCCTTGGTTGACATAATCTTTCCTGTAACCTGATTTTTTCCAGTATTGTGGGTTCCAATTCCTCTGAAAATTTGAATTGAAATATTGCTCATCATCAAAACCCTCAAAATCGACTTTCTCAAAGTGTTGTCTCCTCCTACCTCTTTAACACCTTTGTATCTGTTAGGGTTGTCGTCATATGGAGTTAGTATATCATTCACTTCTTTATTCCATCTATAAGCCCTGTTTTCCTTGTACTGCAATATATCCCTATTAATTTTTTACTTTTCCTTTCATGTACTAATTTCGACTTTTATCAACAATGGTAAATTGTTTTCTATATAAATTTTTCCATTCATCGAATAATAAATCACCCTCAATCACACCATTCAATTTCTCTACCTCACTTATCAAATGCAATAATATTTCATCATTGTATTTTATCAACATCTTCATAAATTTAAAACCACATTCATCAAAAAATTCATTAAAATCTTTGGTTACATCATCATTCATCACAATTCCTAATGGTACTTTGAAAAAGCGTAGTCCCATAGGGACTATATTCAAAGTAAGACATTTATGCAAATAAGCATTCTCAATTTTTATGTTGTCTAATCTGGTCATTAGGTTCCCCATCTTATATATTTTTTCCTTTAAAGATAAATTTCTTCCCCCATTGTCAGTGGGGAATCTTTCTTTCCCCTTTTTAAAATCATCAAAGTTACAGTCACTAAACAAAAAATTGTTTAAATCATACTCATTGTTTTTCTGCCCCTGATTCGTTTTGTTTGTATTAGTTTTAGTTTCAGTACCTTTGTTAGCCATTAATGCTCCAGCTGTATGAGCATAGGTTTTCACTGGTTTAACACGTTTCAGCTTGGCCCCATTCCGCAACATCAAATCATCGTCCTCCTCAAAGTCGTACACAGAAAAGTCAAAGGTAAATCCCGTAGAATTCAATCTGTTATCATCCGTAACAAGTTTCGCACATTGCCCAGCTGGTAAATCAATGTCCACACTGTCGGCAGACAAGTTCTTATTATGTCTAGGAAAAATACCCTCTGTAAAATTGTCCAAAGAAGAATTCAATGAAAAGTTAATGTTTTTACGTTTTGAAACTGCTCCTAAATCAACAGACTGTGCACAAAGAGCAGAACGGACACTGGTATTACCATTAAGCGTACGGTCCTGCCGTCCGCTAACTATAGGTTGCATATCCGATGTTAGATCGCTACCTTTCAAGTTGGTCTGCTCACTACCAGTTGCCCTAATGTCCTTCCTCTTACTGCTGATGGTTTCGGCATTGCTTCCGCTCCTTGCACCAAAGGTCTTAAATTGATTTTCGACTTTGGACATGAAAGCGGATAACGTTTCAGTTAGTTGTTTGATTTCACCTCTTAATTCGGCCAACTCACCGGATTGTGTGATACTGTTGGTACGATTCGAGGTTTCCAAATGAACTGCGGTCGGCTGTACTGATGTCTCCTCCATAGCAACTGCAGAACAAAACGTTGCGAGGAAAATCAACCGTTGTAGTACCGTAACTGTGCTATCTTCTCTGGCAACTTATGAGGAAACACAGTACGCTGCGACCACAATTACATTTATTGAATAACACAAAGTAAAACAGCAATATACAATCTTAGAACTTGAGTTAAGCGCTTTCACCTATACATAGTAGGCTTCTTCAGAACTCATACATTTGAAATAAGCGCCATTTTAAATAAACTTTTAGGCGCGAAACTGGGCTAACTAAACAACTGGTATTTAAAGTGATACTGTGCTTTTAAATAAATATTACAACTTTAAAAATCACAACATTGTATTAAATCTAAATAAATGAATGTTATGAAATTAGGGGCTCTAATGTTTCCTTTGTATTAAACTTGTAAACATTTGTGGTTAAAAATAAAATTAATCTGTATTCCATATGAAATTATGCATAAATGTATGAATGTCAATCTGCGATATTCAAAAAGTGCAATTTAATATAGAAACGTATAACCTAATGTTAAGTATTAGAATTCAAATATTGTTTCTTATATATAAAATATTATTATAAATATAAATAACTATAAATATTATAAATTTATAAAAATTTTTTTAAAAATAAATATTATAAATTTGAAAAAATTTTCTTAAAAAGATGTTTAAAAAAAGAAAAGTTATTATTAATGATGTACTTACGTTAATTTGGAGGGTGTGTGTTAAATATGATGACCACAATAACTAAATCTAAATAAATATGTTATGTTAAATAAATTCATTTTGTCAATAGGGGTTTAATAGCTATGGTGTCATTTAATCCTGGTGGGGTGGTAGCGTCTGTGTAAAGTTGCCACCATATTTCTCTATAACTTAAAACATCTTTGATGTTGCCTCCTTTAGGATCATATTTAACCTGTTCTAATATGGCAAATTTGAAACTGTGTTCAACACCAAAATCTTCCACATGTCTATACAAGGCATTGTTTATATCTTTCCTTTTAATACAATATGAATGGTCATAAATTCTTCGTTTAAATGCCCTCTCAGTTTTGCCAATGTAGTAAGCTGAACATACTTCACACTTGGCAATATAGACAATATTTGGTGTATTGCAATTCCCTTTTACTGGTCTAATTTTAGTCCCATTACAATTATCCAATACCATTTCTGTATGGTACAAAATATATCTACACTGATTACACTTCCCACATTTATTAGTGGATGTATGCACCCCACCTATAACACTCTTGTTGTTTGATATTTTACCAGTTTCCAAAATCTTTTTCAGATTGTGGGTCATTTTGTACACTATTTGGGGCCTATCTCCTACAATCTGGGATAATTCAGGATTTACTAAAATATTTTCCAGTTATTGAACAATATTTCTTTAATTATGTTGACACATGGAGTATAGGGTAATATACATGCCATATTGTATTTGCTTGTGGATTTTGCAACAGAGTCAAAAACACTGTGTGAAATTTCTCCCAAAATTGGAAGATACTTGTAATCTCTTTGGGAAATCACATACTTTTTAACATCTTCTAACATAATTTTGTTATATTTTTTCTCTGTAAACATTTTGGTAATATAGTCAATCTCTACCAAAAGTCCTCATATCTAGAGGTCATTCTAGCCGCTCTAATGAGCTGGCCTTTGAAAATATTACTAAGCATTCTCCTTGGGTGATTGCTATCATATTGTAAATAGTCGTTAGAGAAAGTACTCTTTCTATATATGTTGGATTTAAAGCCTTCCTCATCATGTGTAACTAATGTGTCCAGATATGGTAAGCCTTCTTTACCTATTGAATAAGTAAATTTCAAAAAACTGCTACTATTGTTAATAAAGGTAAAAAATTTTTAATTGCCTATATTACCTTTCCATAGAATGTATATGTCATCCAAGAAGCGAGTGTAATGGGAAATATATGTAAAATACTTGTTCTTAAAGAGTATTTCCTCTTCCCAATACAACATGACTAAATTAGCAAAATTGGAGCACTGGCTGAACCCATTGCCACTCCTTTGCATTGTTTATAATGTTCACCTTCAAATAATATAAAATTGTTCTCCAAAACTAAAGACATACAGTCCATAATCAAACATAACCTATCCCAATTAATATTCGTGTGTTTTCTTATACTTTCACAAAACATCTCTAAACCTTCTTTACTGGGTATACTGGAAAAAAGATCTATAACATCTATAGTCACATAATACATATCTGAGACTTCTAAGGTCATTGGAAATTTTCGTAAAAAGTCCCATAAGTCTTTAAGTAAGTGGGGATATCGTTATATATATCTTTAAGCCAAACATCAACTAATTTACCCAAAGGAAAAGTCTTTGCTTTACTGCCTGACACTATTGGTCTAAAAGGCGGGTTGGTTGGATCTTTATGTATTTTTGGGATGCCCACCAGGGTCGCCATTTTAGGATACTGTACCTTTAAAAAATTGTATAAGTCATTATCAATACGATTATCAATCCAAAATTCTTCCAAATATGAATTAATTCTCTGGTGGGCTATATTAATTTCATTCAATGAAATCGTAGAATAGTTACCTGTTTCAGTTAATATGGTATGTATTTTGGAAATATATTCAATTTGATCAAATATAACTATCCCCCCTCCCTTGTCTGGCTTCATTATACGTATATTTTTATTGTGTCTGAACTTAATTAACTCATCTCTTTCTTCTTTGGATAAGTTATCTCTAAATTTAGTTTTGTTCCTTGAGTTAGCTAATTTATATAAGTCTCTATGGACTTGTTTCTCAAATAATTCAACCACAGGGTTCATATAAGGCACAAAGGTGCTTTTAGATTTTAATATTTTAGTCTCCCCTGGTGTATTTGGTTCATTTAGTTCTTTCTTCTTGCTATTGTGGAACATAATAGACAAGTTGAGTTTCCGTGTGTATAATTTAGTCTCTATCAAATGATCAACCAAATTATATTTGAGGGTGGGGATAAATTTCATTCCCCTTGACAGTAATTTATAATGGACATCTTCTACCTTAAAATTAGTAAAATTGTAAATTTTGAATTCACCTAAATGGTTATTTCCATCATCTTTCCCAATAACTTCATTCATCTCAACGTCTCTTTCACTGTTGTTATTATGCATTGTCAATTCCAAATCTTCCCCCTCCATCTCTTTTGATGTAAATTCTGGCCTTGGTTGACATAATCTTTCCTGTAACCTGATTTTTTCCAGTATTGTGGGTTCCAATTCCTCTGAAAATTTGAATTGAAATATTGCTCATCATCAAAACCCTCAAAATCGACTTTCTCAAAGTGTTGTCTCCCTCCTACCTCTTTAACACCTTTGTATCTGTTAGGGTTGTCGTCATATGGAGTTAGTATATCATTCACTTCTTTATTCCATCTATAAGCCCTGTTTTCCTTGTACTGCAATATATCCCTATTAATTTTTTACTTTTCCTTTCATGTACTAATTTCGACTTTTATCGACAATGGTAAATTGTTTTCTATATAAATTTTTCCATTCATCGAATAATAAATCACCCTCAATCACACCATTCAATTTCTCTACCTCACTTATCAAATGCAATAATATTTCATCATTGTATTTTATCAACATCTTCATAAATTTAAAACCACATTCATCAAAAATTCATTAAAATCTTTGGTTACATCATCATTCATCACAATTCCTAATGGTACTTTGAAAAAGCGTAGTCCCATAGGGACTATATTCAAAGTAAGACATTTATGCAAATAAGCATTCTCAATTTTTATGTTGTCTAATCTGGTCATTAGGTTCCCCATCTTATATATTTTTTCCTTTAAAGATAAATTTCTTCCCCCATTGTCAGTGGGGAATCTTTCTTTCCCCTTTTTAAAATCATCAAAGTTACAGTCACTAAACAAAAAATTGTTTAAATCATACTCATTGTTTTTCTGCCCCTGATTCGCTTTTGTTTGTATTAGTTTTAGTTTCAGTACCTTTGTTAGCCATTAATGCTCCAGCTGTATGAGCATAGGTTTTCACTGGTTTAACACGTTTCAGCTTGGCCCCATTCCGCAACATCAAATCATCGTCCTCCTCAAAGTCGTACACAGAAAAGTCAAAGGTAAATCCCGTAGAATTCAATCTGTTATCATCCGTAACAAGTTTCGCACATTGCCCAGCTGGTAAATCAATGTCCACACTGTCGGCGGACAAGTTCTTATTATGTCTAGGAAAAATACCCTCTGTAAAATTGTCCAAAGAAGAATTCAATGAAAAGTTAATGTTTTTACGTTTTGAAACTGCTCCTAAATCAACAGACTGTGCACAAAGAGCAGAACGGACACTGGTATTACCATTAAGCGTACGGTCCTGCCGTCCGCTAACTATAGGTTGCATATCCGATGTTAGATCGCTGCCTTTCAAGTTGGTCTGCTCACTACCAGTTGCCCTAATGTCCTTCCTCTTACTGCTGATGGTTTCGGCATTGCTTCCGCTCCTTGCACCAAAGGTCTTAAATTGATTTTCGACTTTGGACATGAAAGCGGATAACGTTTCAGTTAGTTGTTTGATTTCACCTCTTAATTCGGCCAACTCACCGGATTGTGTGATACTGTTGGTACGATTCGAGGTTTCCAAATGAACTGCGGTCGGCTGTACTGATGTCTCCTCCATAGCAACTGCAGAACAAAACGTTGCGAGGAAAATCAACCGTTGTAGTACCGTAACTGTGCTATCTTCTCTGGCAACTTATGAGGAAACACAGTACGCTGCGACCACAATTACATTTATTGAATAACACAAAGTAAAACAGCAATATACAATCTTAGAACTTGAGTTAAGCGCTTTCACCTATACATAGTAGGCTTCTTCAGAACTCATACATTTGAAATAAGCGCCATTTTAAATAAACTTTTAGGCGCGAAACTGGGCTAACTAAACAACTGGTATTTAAAGTGATACTGTGCTTTTAAATAAATATTACAACTTTAAAAATCACAACATTGTATTAAATCTAAATAAATGAATGTTATGAAATTAGGGGCTCTAATGTTTCCTTTGTATTAAACTTGTAAACATTTGTGGTTAAAAATAAAATTAATCTGTATTCCATATGAAATTATGCATAAATGTATGAATGTCAATCTGCGATATTCAAAAAGTGCAATTTAATATAGAAACGTATAACCTAATGTTAAGTATTAGAATTCAAATATTGTTTCTTATATATAAAATATTATTATAAATATAAATAACTATAAATATTATAAATTTATAAAAATTTTTTTAAAAATAAATATTATAAATTTGAAAAAATTTTCTTAAAAAGATGTTTAAAAAGAAAAGTTATTATTAATGATGTACTTACGTTAATTTGGAGGGTGTGTGTTAAATATGATGACCACAATAACTAAATCTAAATAAATATGTTATGTTAAATAAATTCATTTTGTCAATAGGGTTTAATAGCTATGGTGTCATTTAATCCTGGTGGGGTGGTAGCGTCTGTGTAAAGTTGCCACCATATTTCTCTATAACTTAAAACATCTTTGATGTTGCCTCCTTTAGGATCATATTTAACCTGTTCTAATATGGCAAATTTGAAACTGTGTTCAACACCAAAACTTCCACATGTCTATACAAGGCATTGTTTATATCTTTCCTTTTAATACAATATGAATGGTCATAAATTCTTCGTTTAAATGCCCTCTCAGTTTTGCCAATGTAGTAAGCTGAACATACTTCACACTTGGCAATATAGACAATATTTGGTGTATTGCAATTCCCTTTTACTGGTCTAATTTTAGTCCCATTACAATTATCCAATACCATTTCTGTATGGCACAAAATATATCTACACTGATTACACTTCCCACATTTATTAGTGGATGTATGCACCCCACCTATAACACTCTTGTTGTTTGATATTTTACCAGTTTCCAAAATCTTTTTCAGATTGTGGGTCATTTTGTACACTATTTGGGGCCTATCTCCTACAATCTGGGATAATTCAGGATTTACTAAAAATATTTTCCAGTTATTGAACAATATTTCTTTAATTATGTTGACACATGGAGTATAGGGTAATATACATGCCATATTGTATTTGCTTGTGGATTTTGCAACAGAGTCAAAAACACTGTGTGAAATTTCTCCCAAAATTGGAAGATACTTGTAATCTCTTTGGGAAATCACATACTTTTTAACATCTTCTAACATAATTTTGTTATATTTTTTCTCTGTAAACATTTTGGTAATATAGTCAATCTCTACCAAAAAGTCCTCATATCTAGAGGTCATTCTAGCCGCTCTAATGAGCTGGCCTTTGAAAATATTACGAAGCATTCTCATTGGGTGATTGCTATCATATTGTAAATAGTCGTTAGAGAAAGTACTCTTTCTATATATGTTGGATTTAAAGCCTTCCTCATCATGTGTAACTAATGTGTCCAGATATGGTAAGCCTTCTTTACCTATTGAATAAGTAAATTTCAAAAAACTGCTACTATTGTTAATAAAGGTAAAAAAATTTTTTAATTCGTCTATATTACCTTTCCATAGAATGTATATGTCATCCAAGAAGCGAGTGTAATGGGAAATATATGTAAAATACTTGTTCTTAAAGAGTATTTCCTCTTCCCAATACAACATGACTAAATTAGCAAAAATTGGAGCACTGGCTGAACCCATTGCCACTCCTTTGCATTGTTTATAATGTTCACCTTCAAATAATATAAAATTGTTCTCCAAAACTAAAGACATACAGTCCATAATCAAACATAACCTATCCCAATTAATATTCGTGTGTTTTCTTATACTTTCACAAAACATCTCTAAACCTTCTTTACTGGGTATACTGGAAAAAAGATCTATAACATCTATAGTCACATAATACATATCTGAGACTTCTAAGGTCATTGGAAATTTTCGTAAAAAGTCCCATAAGTCTTTAAGTAAGTGGGGATATCGTTATATATATCTTTAAGCCAAACATCAACTAATTTACCCAAAGGAAAAGTCTTTGCTTTACTGCCTGACACTATTGGTCTAAAAGGCGGGTTGGTTGGATCTTTATGTATTTTTGGGATGCCCACCAGGGTCGCCATTTTAGGATACTGTACCTTTAAAAAATTGTATAAGTCATTATCAATACGATTATCAATCCAAAATTCTTCCAAATATGAATTAATTCTCTGGTGGGCTATATTAATTTCATTCAATGAAATCGTAGAATAGTTACCTGTTTCAGTTAATATGGTATGTATTTTGGAAATATATTCAATTTGATCAAATATAACTATCCCCCCTCCCTTGTCTGGCTTCATTATAATATATTTTATTGTGTCTGAACTTAATTAACTCATCTCTTTCTTCTTTGGATAAGTTATCTCTAAATTTAGTTTTGTTCCTTGAGTTAGCTAATTTATATAAGTCTCTATGGACTTGTTTCTCAAATAATTCAACCACAGGGTTCATATAAGGCACAAAGGTGCTTTTAGATTTTAATATTTTAGTCTCCCTGGTGTATTTGGTTCATTTAGTTCTTTCTTCTTGCTATTGTGGAACATAATAGACAAGTTGAGTTTCCGTGTGTATAATTTAGTCTCTATCAAATGATCAACCAAATTATATTTGGGGTGGGGATAAATTTCATTCCCTTGACAGTAATTTATAATGGACATCTTCTACCTTAAAATTAGTAAAATTGTAAATTTTGAATTCACCTAAATGGTTATTTCCATCATCTTTCCCAATAACTTCATTCATCTCAACGTCTCTTTCACTGTTGTTATTATGCATTGTCAATTCCAAATCTTCCCCCTCCATCTCTTTTGATGTAAATTCTGGCCTTGGTTGACATAATCTTTCCTGTAACCTGATTTTTTCCAGTATTGTGGGTTCCAATTCCTCTGAAAATTTGAATTGAAATATTGCTCATCATCAAAACCCTCAAAATCGACTTTCTCAAAGTGTTGTCTCCCTCCTACCTCTTTAACACCTTTGTATCTGTTAGGGTTGTCGTCATATGGAGTTAGTATATCATTCACTTCTTTATTCCATCTATAAGCCCTGTTTTCCTTGTACTGCAATATATCCCTATTAATTTTTTTACTTTTCCTTTCATGTACTAATTTCGACTTTTTATCGACAATGGTAAATTGTTTTCTATATAAATTTTTCCATTCATCGAATAATAAATCACCCTCAATCACACCATTCAATTTCTCTACCTCACTTATCAAATGCAATAATATTTCATCATTGTATTTTATCAACATCTTCATAAATTTAAAACCACATTCATCAAAAAATTCATTAAAATCTTTGGTTACATCATCATTCATCACAATTCCTAATGGTACTTTGAAAAAGCGTAGTCCCATAGGGACTATATTCAAAGTAAGACATTTATGCAAATAAGCATTCTCAATTTTTATGTTGTCTAATCTGGTCATTAGGTTCCCCATCTTATATATTTTTTCCTTTAAAGATAAATTTCTTCCCCCATTGTCAGTGGGGAATCTTTCTTTCCCCTTTTTAAAATCATCAAAGTTACAGTCACTAAACAAAAAATTGTTTAAATCATACTCATTGTTTTTCTGCCCCTGATTCGTTTTGTTTGTATTAGTTTTAGTTTCAGTACCTTTGTTAGCCATTAATGCTCCAGCTGTATGAGCATAGGTTTTCACTGGTTTAACACGTTTCAGCTTGGCCCCATTTCGCAACATCAAATCATCGTCCTCCTCAAAGTCGTACACAGAAAAGTCAAAGGTAAAACATCTTTTTAAGAAAATTTTTTCAAATTTATAATATTTATTTTTAAAAAAATTTTTATAAATTTATAATATTTATAGTTATTTATATTTATAATAATATTTTATATATAAGAAACAATATTTGAATTCTAATACTTAACATTAGGTTATACGTTTCTATATTAAATTGCACTTTTTGAATATCGCAGATTGACATTCATACATTTATGCATAATTTCATATGGAATACAGATTAATTTTATTTTTAACCACAAATGTTTACAAGTTTAATACAAAGGAAACATTAGAGCCCCTAATTTCATAACATTCATTTATTTAGATTTAATACAATGTTGTGATTTTTAAAGTTGTAATATTTATTAAAAAGCACAGTATCACTTTAAATACCAGTTGTTTAGTTAGCCCAGTTTCGCGCCTAAAAGTTTATTTAAAATGGCGCTTATTTCAAATGTATGAGTTCTGAAGAAGCCTACTATGTATAGGTGAAAGCGCTTAACTCAAGTTCTAAGATTGTATATTGCTGTTTTACTTTGTGTTATTCAATAAATGTAATTGTGGTCGCAACGTACTGTGTTTCCTCATAAGTTGCCAGAGAAGATAGCACAGTTACGGTACTACAACTGTTACACATCACACAATGCTATTTGTAATATGTCAATGTTAGTGTATGACAACTAGTTTTGGTTATCGTGACAGTCCCTACTCTGGGCTAGTAATCAAGGAGGCTCAATCCTCACCACCAAGGACAGCCACTAGGAACAAAAATGGATGCACAGTATTTTCAGATGCACCTGTCTGCACCAAGCACAATTTCCCTTAAGAGCACACAAGGAGCACACTCCAGACCTGGGGCTGGACTCTCTCTCTCTCTCTCTCTCTCTCTCTCTCTCTCACGCTGTCTCTCTCTCTCCAGGCTCCAAACAAGACTCCACACTGACCACTTAGGAGCTCTGTGTGCCTGTTCCAAGTAGCTGACACACACACACACACACACACACACACACACACACACACACACACACACACACACACACACACACACACACACACACACATTTCTTGTGTTATTGGCTATATTATGGCTACCTTCCTATGATACTTATTTGTATGATGATGTCCTACTAGTACAATGATACCTTTTGTTGTGTACACCTCTTGCATCCCACACATTTTCCTTTTGTGGTCTTCTTTGGTAATGTATCTTGCAGAGAGATTTACTGTGTTGATGTTTCCCCTGTATATGTTCAGATGTGTTTCTTGCTGTACTGTGTACATGTTCTTACAGCTATGTATGATGTTCAATGTGAACAACTAATGGTTTCTTTCCATTCATCTGTGTTGCTGTTGTTGGGCAACAAGTGAACATCACTGTATAATCTATGTACATTTGTATGTGTTACTTTTCATGACTCAAAGGTATGTGTCAGATGCTACAATGTTTCCTGAGCTAGGACATATGGCTACATCCTCTATCACCCACACCTATTCTTTCTCACCCATGTCCTTCTTATTATCCTGTGACAGCACTGATAACTCAGTATCAGACATCTGGGGTTCTTGGGGTAGGTCACCATACCTGCATGTGCAGCCCACCATGTTTTGATGCTATAATGTTGTGAATCATGACACACATGTTGACCTTCTGTGATGCCTTTTCTGGTGTCTATTGTAATGTACCTCCCAGATTTCTCCAGACATATGAATCGTGCTTTCAACATGGTATACATATGCTCAATGGTGTTTCATGTTGTGGTGTGTGCTCTGTTGTATGCATCCTCTGCAGGGGTTGATGGGGCTCTGCATTGTACCATTAGTCAAGGCTCCAGTGGATAACTAGAGTAACCTGTTTTCAGGGGAATGAGAAAGAATATTTGTTCATCTTGCTTCCTGGGGTATTGTCTAGTTACTGTTTACCGTATAATGGTGGTCATGTATTTACCTGACTGGAGCCCCTTCAATATTTCACCATGTTGGGAAGCAGACTTCAGGGCACTTTCCCTCCATATTTCTGCATCATGCAGACTGTCAGGGTGTGTTGCTTTGATATTAGTAATGAGGCCATCTGCAGAGCACATCATCCTTTCTGTTGATGTACCATTCACCATCAGGTGCAGCTGGGGTTTTGATTGGGATATGGGTGTAGCCTTTTGTACTGACAACACTGAGAAGGCATAGAACTGTTGCATGACAGTTCTACACTCCATGGCTATTGTTGGTAAGCAGATATATTCATTCACTTTGGTGCACATTACTGCTAGGATCTGTGCAAGAATGCAACTGCCAGCTGGCTGGGAAAGTCCTACAGCATCTCCCACATGCTGCTGAAATGTCTCAGAAGCCAGTATACCTAGACTCAGGCACACTTTTGGTTCTACTGGTACTGAGCTACCCTACCAACTGCAAGCATACACGTAGGGTACACATGTCCTGCACACAACCTGCACCAGTTCTCAGTCTAACCTGTATCTATTCTTTTCTGTTCAGAAAGGTGGTTTAATTGTAGCCTGGCTTGAAGCCTTGTTGGCTGCCTTCTCGGATGACTTTGCAGTTCATCTTCTATTATGGCTTGCAATACCCCAGCCTACTTATTTTATTTTCTTAGGTTAGAGATGATAATCCACAGGATTGCTTAGGAATTAGTAGAATAAAGTTGCACTAAAAGTAAGCACAAGTGGCCTCTGCCGAGTGCTTTCACTAAATTGTTGGTGATGTAGTATGGCACATTTAAGTTGCGTTGAATGGACCCATCGTGTTTTGGAATCAAGCAGTCATACACGGAGTCCACAATTATTTTGTGCTGAATAGACAATTACTTGATCTTGTTTAGAGTATGTTATGAAATCGTGTCAGCCGCTGATATGCTGACTTCCTTCAGCAAGCTGCACTGTCTGCAACTTTCTTTTGGAATCCAGACTGGTGTTTGCTGAAATTTTAAAAAATGTATTTTAGGTTTCACACCTGCAGCTTTTAATTTAATGAATTCTGAGGTTCATGTACCTCGAACAAAGGGAAATTGTCCAATGTAGCACACCGTTTGACTAAATGTACATTTTGAAACTGAATGATTAGTTGAACAGGTGTCCATCACCCCACTGGCACTTCCAGTAAACAGATTCATAGAACATCTGTACATTTTCTGCAAAGATGTAGCTCACAAGCTGCATATGTTCCATGTGTAGGATTACCACCTTCTACAGAAATGCATGACAAACCATACTCAAAATCATTGGAAAGACTGGAATTTGCTTTTTTGCCAAAATAAATGCTTTCTGTTGTAGAATTTGAGTTTTTTTCTATTGTTTCATTAAACCTTTGAGATACAAAATTTGACTTTTTATGTAACTATTAGTGGAAACTTTGGGAATATTTTTGTTCTAAAATCTCAGGGCATTTTTCATGTTTTTTTTTTAACTTTTTATAATTGAAATATGATACATAGCACTATACAAGAGGGTCTTTCCTGAGAGTTTCTTACAAGATCGAAGGGTACAACTTCAAATGTTAATTAGTCTCTGCTGAGTCTTTTGTCTAATAAAAAATGCATAGTGCTCTGGTGTTAACCAAGTAGTTAACATCACTCAGCCTCGTCAGATTGCTTCAGTGACCTACACATTTCACACATGAGGTTAGTTTAATCACTTGACAACATTCTGAAGTATTGGCTTCCCCTGTGATATCATGGCATTGTGTGTTAGTCGTTTTTATCTCCATTTGTCTTTAGACTGAATAGAACTGGACCAGTCTACTTACCTCCTTTCCAGATGTGTTAATTAATTACCACATGCACAGCAAAATGATTTTTTACAAATGGATACGAGACTATCTAATGCTATTTGATGATGTTATCCTACTGTATTAACTGAAAAAATATGTTTGTTAAGTGCTTAATAATTTATAAAACACACATTTTCTTCTCAGCATATACCCTTCGAGCTGGAAGCCAAGACTGGCATTTGGTAAGTTAACTCATTCACGCCAATGGGGTTCAGGAAGTTTGTACTGTAACTCCCAGTGGGCGGAGTCTAAGCCTTTTGACAGAATCAAATTATGTCCTCACATTTCAAACAACTGTTCATATCTCCGGAAGCATAGGGGTTATAAAATAAGTGTAAATGGTAAACCTTTCAGCACAAACAATTTTTATAGCGGTGGTATTCTTTAGGTTCTAGGTGTTAAACTGAATTTTATAAGTCACACTAACACAGTAACTATTACATTTGTAAAATTTTGTAAACAGATTACAATATCGCAGCAGCCACTCAAGTTACATACATACTGTCAGCTGCATTTTATTCATCTAGCTGAGAGTTTTCATATGAGGCTAAGGAGTTCTGTGTTACTTGGTTGTTGAAATATTTAGAAAAATGTGAAAATTATATTTATATAAATGAATATCATAAAACAACAGTTAATATCTCTTTACCTGCACTTGACAGAGGTCAGATATTAATGCAGTTGAGTTTGCTGTTGTGTAAGCATTAAGAGGAAATCTTTTAAAACCTTGTACATAGCATGGTTTTGGAATTTATTGATACAAATATGAACAAGCAATATTTGATTCCTAGAGATGTCAGTAGGAGTTAACTGTAGATGCACCTGGAGGCATTACTGGAATGTAATGGGTTAAGAATGGTGTTCAGGAGATCCTTTGTGAAGCTGGCAATACACTCAAGAAAATATGACTGCTATAATAAAAAATTCTCAGCACAGACTGTCTTAGATACACTGATGCAGCAAACACAAGCAACTTCTTTTGCATTGTCCTTTTTAGCTTACGATTCACACTATTTTAGTGACTGCTCTACATTGTTACTTGAACATTTAATAATTAAACAGCCCTCATTGCTTGTTATGGATGCCATTTGTACTGTTTGCTAGGCAACAGTCAGACACATCAATACCTATAATTATATGAAAATGCAAAAGGAAAATGGAGAACAATATGAATCATGCAGAAGACGGCAGAAGAGTGTCAGAAAGGCTGAGGTCAGTCAGAGGAAAGAATACCCAGGTCAGGCAAGATGCATAAGAAAATAAAGATAACAGAAAGGATAGTGAGGTTTAACAAAAAGGACTGGGTGGTTGACAGGGCAGTACAATTGTAAAAGGAAAGTTGTTAAATGAATATTTTTTTTTGCTTAGCTATTTACTAAGAAAGAAAGAAAGAAAGGTTATGTTAACTCTGTTACCTGATTGTTTCCAGCCCCCTCATAAGAGCAACTAACAGGGTCTCTACCCGCTTCGCTCCCCACCCTGCCCCCTATTCCCTCCTACCCCCCAGTGGTCCCACCTTTATTACACTCACAAACCCCTCCCATCTTTCCAATAGCAGGGCCAGCCTTAGCCGAAATGGCGCCCTAGGCGAAGTAGTGCTGTGGTGCCCCTTAAGCTCCACCCACACCACACTCATGAAATACCCCTATTTGAGCCACACCCACTGGGTCATTCCCCAAGAAAGCCATTCCAGTCATTTCCTTAAATTATTTAAATACATAGGAAGAAAGATACCTTGTAATGTAGTTAAACTGCAGCTACCTTTGCATATGTATTTTCTACGTGAAATACCAGAGCCAGATCATGGTCAAATAGGGTCCTAGGAAGGGTAATAGACCACCACTCCAGAGCAGCCCCTCCTGCAGCAATCCCCAGCAGCAGCCCCCTCCTCAGCCATTCCAATGTTCCATTATTTGGTTACCTCACCAGTTACCATGCATACTGTTCCATTATTTTCTTCTACAATGATTACAGATATTGAAATAAAATAGCACAAACACAGACAGCCATTTGCTAAACAAACAATACAGTCTCACAATGGAAACAGACTTAGCATGAGCAGTAAACTTCTCTGCCTTGAAAGTCACATTCATTGAAATGGCAAAACTTACATTCATTGAAATGGCACAACTCACCAAAACTCACATTCATTGAAATGGCAAAACTCACATTCATTGAAACGGCAAAACTCACATTCATTGAAACGGCAAAACCCACATTAATTGAAACATCATGAAAACCCACGATCATTGAAACAGCATGAAAACCCACATTCATTGAAACAGCATGAAAACCCACATTCATTGAAACAGCATGAAAACCCACATTCATTGAAACAGCATGAAACTCCACTTTCATTGAAACAGCATGAAAACCCACATTCATTGAAACAGCATGAAAACCTACATTCATTGAAACAGCATGAAAACCCACATTCATAGAAACAGCATGAAAACCCACATTCATAGAAATGGATCTGGTTGGTGGAGAATTAAGTTTACCTTTGGGCGGTTTTCAAAAGAGACTACTTGCACACATGTTTTAGGACCATGCATACATGTATTTATTCTTTGATTCACTTTCCTAATTATATTCCTTATATAATACAGCACCACTTGTTAGAATATGTTTTAAATTTCTAGTTTTAAACATTATTTTAATAAGCAATGAAACAAAATGTATGTACCAATAACTACCATTTCAGAAAATGTCAACAATAAAAGGCCACTCATGACTTCTGTCATTACAATCGAGTTTATATTAAAAACATGAACATTTACTTACCCGAACACCTAAATGTTGACACATATTCCGCAAATACACGGAATGCCCTAAACCGTGAAATTCAAAAACTCGAAATGTCATACTTGTCCGATCCCACTGCCCACTACATACTACCCACACAAACAAACTAAATAAACCACATACATACACTAACCAAAACCCTACTTCTAACCCTAAAGTAAACCCTACTTCTACCCCTACACTAAATCTTGCATATACCACCATATGTGCACTTAACCTGCACCCTAACCCTAAGGTCCATAACTATCACACACTTACCTTAAAAAGCTATAGCCAACAAACTAAATAATCCACACACATACACTTAATAAAACTCTACTTCTAACCCTACACTAATTCTAACATACATTACCATCTATGCACTTACCTTAAGAAGAAGTAAAATCATCTGAATTCCACATTAAAGAAATGGGTAACTAATGAAGAGGATGCTACTGGCAAACAACTTTACATATCAATGTTTTTATCTACAAATTCAGTGCCTGCTACCCTTGAAAAATTAATTGCCTATATTACATTAAAAAATTGGTAAGTTGGTGATATTGCAATAGGAAATGACTAAGAAGTTCATGATCACTCGCTTCTGTCCAACAATATGGCATCACCCGTTCCATCAACATCAGAAATGCTCTCTCTACTTTGGGAACGCATAATTGACAAGTTTAAGGGGCTGGCTGCATACTTTCTAGTGCCAAACCAAACATTAATCTATTGAACTAGACACAATTTGACGGAACCAGATTTCTGAGAACAGGCATGACGGCAGTTCAGCTTCCACCTAAGGAAAACAGTCTAGAATGTACTGTATCATCACCAACAAACTGAATAACTAAAGATTCCTACAAGCCTGCAAAATATTAGACTGACACCACGACTGGAAAGAGAATAAGCAAGCTTAACATTAATCTGCCTTACATGACTAGTTTTCCATTCAATGAAATGGTACACACCCTTGACCCAAAATGTGGACTGTAAATAAATGATAGTTTTTTTTCTTTAAATTTACTAAGGGTTGTAACATTGTATTTTACTAACCTTACCACTTGCTGAAAAAGACCACATTGATAACAAACAAAATAAATAAGGGGCTTTTTGGTGGAGACTCACTTAAACTTTCAACCTACAATAAAGCAGGTTAAAAAACTATAACATTCAGTTATCAGGGTATTTTTATTCAGTATATCAGTACACATAGGCCTTTCATAAACTGCCACAACCAAAGCCTGTGCTCAAATGAAGTCAGAAACCGTGCTTAAAATATACCATAAATTAACTTTTGTACTTTTCTAAACATTGTACCATAAACAGTGTTATCATGACCTGCCTTGTGTTATCAATAAAACACATTTTTGTTGACCTTTTTGATCTACAAAAACACTAATATAAAATTGCTTAAGATCAATCCTACATTAAAATTTCAGTATTTGAAAAATGTAAACTTGTATAAAAAACACACTTAAAATAAAGGTACAAAAACAGAAAGCATCTAGTATAAAATGCAAATCATTTAATGCAAAAGAAAATGCTGAGACACATAACTACTAATCAAATTAAAGTCATATGTCTAATTTACATGAAAGTTAATTTGCCAAGTGCTTAATGAGCAGCATGGATATGGCATGTGGGAGAGAGAGCAGAGATTGTGTTCATAAATATGTATAAGTAACTGGAGTTTAGATAAGGTTTTATCAGAGAAGGGATTCTGGGAAGCTCAGGAGCAGTATGAGGCAAGGATGTAGTTTCCCCTGGCTGGGCCAAAGGTTAGTCAAAACCTTGCTAGCATAGTCCACTGTAAAGGAAGCTCAGGCAGGGAGTGTTAAGATGGTAAACTGAAACATTTATTTCTGGACTTTTTAAAGAATTTCAGAGTAGGAAAAGTGGTAGGGTGGCTGTTGCTGAAAAGAAGGCCCCAGATAAGTAATTAGCAAGAGGTGGTGAGCAATTATTTTGCTTACTAAAGATGCAGGCAGTGATGTCTCTGTATACTAAGAGGAGTATTACGTGGCATATCACAATGATTAAGGTTTGGATTGTCTCAGCTTTGAGGCGCAGCAGTAAATACCCTCACCAAGTGCAGGATGGACTTACAGAGTTTGGAACTTTGAAGGTGAGTAATAGGCTTTTAATATATAGTGATTATAGATGGTATAAGGCTAAAATAGCTAGTGAATGTGAGAGCAAGGTGTAGCCATAACCAGAGTATTTTAAAATGGTGGACAGTCTGTTGGATTCATGTTAAGTAAGAAAGGGGCAAGCTTGAGGTGCTAGGATTAATCTGGATGGGGTTCCTTGTATTTCTGTAGCTCAGTGACCCCTTCTGTTTTGGGGTTCTTACTCAATTGCCTGTGATGATTACATGGAGTGATTATTAATTCAATGGTTCAGGAAATAGAAAAAGGCTGAAACTGCAGCCACAAGCTTGTTTTATTATCAGCTTTAAATCTCAGGCAGCCTTGCTTTCCTGAGAAAAACTAATTTATTTTCAGGCAGGAATTAGTGCTTTATTCAAATCTGCATGGCACACACATACTTCAACCCCTTGTCTTTGCTATTAGTTTGTGTTTTTGAAGCTGTATTGAAGAAACATCTTAGTTCCGCGGTGATGGTGCTGCGGTAGCATTGTCGCCTCACAGTAAGACATTGACCTGTTTGATTCTCAGCTAAAGTGTCTTCTGTGTGGAGACATGCGTGAATGGGCGTACCTTTGTTGAAGGTTGTGCATCAGGGCTGGCAACTCGGTATGTAAAAATCTACTGCCAATCTTTAGCAGACCGGAGTTTCGCTGTGGTGACCCCTAACCGGGAAAAGCTGAAAGATACAACAACTTAAAATAAATGCAACCACACTGCTCATTTAAACTATATATATATATATATATATATATATATATATATATATATATCTATATATATATCTATATAAACACTATATATATATATATATATATCTATATATATATATATATATATATATATATATATATATATATATATATAAACACTATATATATATATACATAAATATATATATATATATAATTATCTTAAGTGGCAAATCACAGAACTACAAATTTTATCTGGACAGTTGAGAGGTATGTTGCATACACACAGCTGCTTTCTGTCACATAGCAATAAACACAACACACACACACACACACACACACACACACACACACACACACACACACACACACACACACACACACAAACAAACACACCTACTCTCTCACGAAACAACACACACAAGCATTCTCTTTAACACAAAAACAAAACCAGTTTAAATTCCACACACTCGTACTCTCTCATACAACACACAGACACACACCTTCCATTCCTGCACACATCTGTCTTTTACACAGTAACACATGCACTTTCTCTCTCATTCAAACAGAATGACTAATTTAAATTCCATACACATACATACATACATACACACATACTTTTTCTCGCATACAGTAACCCGGCTTAAACTATGCAAACACACACACAAATACACTTACTTACCTCCTTTTTAAACGAAATAGCTGCATGCATACACACGGAATTAATCCCTTTCTTGAAGTGCTAGTTTAATTTCCGTGCACCACCACAGAATGTCTTTACATCAGTGGTATTGGCGTACATGTGTATGATGCGCATATATTTCTCCTGAAAGGTGGAGTGAAGCTTTTTTTTTTGGTAGTTGTTGAAGCCTCCTGGCCACACTACAGGTTTAAAAGTGGGAGGGCACTCGCCGCTCACCTTATGATTCCGGCGCTCTGTGGTTTATTTATTCATTTTAATTAATGTACTTTTCTTATTATGCATTCGCATAATAAAACAAGTAAATTAATTAAAATAAATAAATAAATGAAGACAAACTGCGCCCTTTACTAGGCTGGCCTGTACGGCGCCCTAGGTGGTTGCCTAGTTCGCCTCTGCCTAAGGCCGGCCGTGTCCAATAGCCAACCACAGCACTAACCCAACACTACCTCCTCCATCTTCCCACTACTATCACACCTCCTCAACTAAAATGTACAAGCATACCTTACCTATGCTCACTGCATACACTCTTCTTGTATATCTTACATCCTACCAAAGCTCCATCATTCCCCCGCTCAACCACTACCACTGTACTACTACTCACATCACCACTCATGTCTCACCCTCACTCAGCTCTCCTCCCACCAACTCAAGAACCATCCCTATGCACCCCCCACATATTCTACCAACTATATTACTCAACCATAAAGCATCCCTACAACTTAACATAGTAACCCTCCTACCATATCTATTACCCACAGAGCACAATCATAAAGTTTCCCTTATAAACAAACACATTCAAAAACTGAGAAAACTAATAACCTCATGCATATCAAAACTAGCCCTAAGTCGAGACATCCACCCCAACCCTGGCCCTACCATCTCCAACCCCAATCCTCATAATCAGACTAGAAACCACAACTTCTCCCATATTACAGCCAATAGAAAGCCAAGTGACTTCCTTCTACTAAGCCTAAATATTAGAAATATATCCAACAAAGTCCATGAACTCCATGCCACCATACACTTGTACTCCCCAGATATAGTCATCCTGACAGAAACCTGGCTAAAACCTCACATTACCAGTGAGCAAATACTCCCTACAGGTTATGGCATACTAAGAGTAGACCGGCTAAACAAGAAAGGAGGTGGTGTAGCTATAATATTTAAACAGCATCTAAACATCCAGATCTTAAAATCATCAGCTCCACAAATAGGCAATGAAGAAATAATATATACCAACCTCAAAATAAACCAAAACAAAACCATCAACATAACTGGATGCTACTTCCCACCTGGCCAAAACATCCCTCCACTAGAAAACCTCCTCAGCTGGTCTACCCACCATCTCCCCCAAGAAACTATCATTTTAGGTGATTTCAATACTGACTGGCAATCCTGTTCTGGCAACCATCCAACCCATCATGTAGACCTTCATGGCTTCACCCAACTAGTCCAGTCGCCAACCAGGATAAATAAAAACTCCAGCAAGCACACTACCCTGGATTGGATACTAGTCAGTAAGAGCCCCCAGTCATATATAACAGGCTGCTTATCAGATAGCCTCAGTGATCACTCCCCAACATTCCTACTCAAAAAATACCTATACCAAGCTAAACCTGTCATCTACCATCAAATACATAAAAAAACTAAACTTTAACCCACTCACATTCATCTCATACTTCAAAGAATGTAAATGGCATCCTCTAAAGTACCTCAGTCTTGATGATGCAGTTGAATTTTTTAATACTACCTTCCTGAGCATCCTTAATTACCATGCCCCCATAAGACTTTCCAGAATCAAAGCACAACCCTCCCCATGGCTACAGAAAACCACTAAGTCAGAAATGAAAAACAGGGATAAAGCCTGGGAGCACTGGTGTAAAACCAAAACCCCGTCAACTAGACAGAAATTCCTAGAACTACGTAATAGAGTCAAAAAGCTAATAAAACAGGACAAATTCCAATACTACCAGTCTGCCCTAGACTCCTCCCAACACAGCCCCAAACAATTCTGGTTCTCCATAAACTCCATCCTCCACCCAGGTAAAGTCAGTACCCCTCCTCCTAACATCCCTCACTCCTCAGAAAATATTGCTACCTCATTCAACACACACTTCACACAAACCATACTATCACTAGCTAAACAACACAACCCCTCTCCCCTCCAACCCACACCTTCAACTAGTAATCTCCCCACTGCCTTCTCTTTTTCTCCTGTACCTACCTCCAACATAAAAAAACTCTTAACTAAACTTAAGCCCACCAAATTAGCAGCAGACAACCTCACAAGTGAATACCTACAAATCGCAGCTGATACTCTGGCCTACCCAGTATCCATCTTGATTAACCGATCTCTGTCAGAAAGTTACTTTCCCACACTGTGGAAAGTATCACATATAATTCCCCCTCCACAAAGGCGGACCCTCCACAGAACTAACCAATTACCGCCCCATAGCTATTCTCTCTCCACTCTCCAAAATACTAGAGAGATGCATACACTCTCAGGTCTCAGACTACCTCCTTACTAACAACCTCCTTTCCAATATTCAGCATGGTTTCTGACCAAACCATAGCACCGCCACTGCCTTACTCTCCTTTACTAACACTATCCTACGTCATAAAAACAATGGCTATCTCTCCTCTGCTACTTTCCTAGACCTATCTAAAGCATTTGACATGGTCCCACACAAACAACTTATCTCTGTCCTCAATAACCTATCCTTCTCACAATCAGTCACCAACTGGTTTCAGAGTTACCTGTCTGACCGCCAACAATCCGTTGTATGGCAGAATGACATATCTCCCCAACTACTTGTCTCCATAGGAGTTCCCCAAGGATCCATCCTTGGACCCCTACTCTTCTCTGATTTCACCAATAATCTAGCTTCTGCCACCAAACATGGCACACTCATACAATGTGCAGATGACTCTACCATCAGCTCAGCCCAGTCCCTACCCAAACTGCAAAAAGTCACACAGGAAGCCTTTTCCTCTGTTGAAACTTGGTTATTCAATGCCCAATTAATACTCAACCTAAACAAAACTAAACTACTCATCTTCCAACCCACCAAACATACTCAAAACAACTCTCACTTTAACATCACAGCAAAAGACAACACCACTATATACCCAACTGAACACACCAAATTGCTAGGAGTGGAAATAGACAATAAACTAAAATTTGACATTTACATATCCATGACCATAAAAAAAGTCTACAAAAAATTAGGAGCGTTATACAGAAATAAGCAACTTCTCACCAAAGCAGCAAAGATTTCAATAGCAAATTCCCACCTTATCTCCACCCTACTTTATGCCTCTCCAATATATACCAACCTAAGGCAATGTGATCTAAACAGGCTAGAGACCTGCTACAACAAAATCGCCAAATTCGCCACAGGGGCATCCTACCATAGTCACCACTGTCTCTCACTTGCTGAACCGGGCTGACTTGAACTCCCTCACCTCCTTCAATGGTATCAACTCTCACTCGCCCACAAACTAGTAAACCATCCACTAAATGTCCCATCCCTCCAGAATTTACTCCAACCCTATCGCACCACCAGACCACTAAGATCCAGCAACAAAAATCACTTGCAGATCACTAAAGCCAATAACTCTGCTGGTGAAGCACTATTCTCTTGCACCATAGCCAAATTATGGAACTCCCTCCCACCCACAATTACCTCCATACCATCATGCACCCACTTCAAAACTTTACTAAAAGCGCACCTAAAAACATGCTGGCTATGCCCTTGCAACTCCCACTTTAATATCACCCACCCCATCCAACCACTACCTTTCTTTCCACTCCACTAACTACCTTGATTATAGCAAGCTCAGATGCTCATAAGCCTATTACTTATTATACAGCAGGAACTTCTTATTGTAACATTTGTTAATGTCTGTTATGTACTTCACAGATAAAGATTCTAGTTGTCTACTAATGTACTATGTTCTTCATTTGTAAATATGTTGCAAGTAATTGCTATGTAAATTGTTAATCGCTATGTAATCCAATGTAACTGCTGTCTGTTTATTTTAACTGTGGAGCTTTTCTCCCCGGGCCTCCACTGAAAATGGACCTACATCTAGTCGGACACTCCCAGTCAACAAATATAAATAAATAAAATACATAAATAAATGTTTTACAAATGCAGTCAGTAGGAGGGGATGGGTGTTCTAATCAAGGAGTCAGCAGTCAGAACACTAAATGTTGTGTTGTCCTGTCTTGCCTTCATTCTTACTGGTTGGGTTCGGAACTGATTCTCGTTTCTGACTCGGCTGTATACTAAAGCTCGAGGTCTTCCACTGGCTTGTAGCTGTATCCCTATCCCATCATGCCCTAGTGAAGCTCCCTAGGTCTCATTTGCCACTAAACAGATTGGAGGCTTCCATCTTGGCTCTGGCTAAGTGAACCAACCTTTATTACCTTTATTACCATTATTATCCTTTTTTCTGTAAAAATGTTCTTGCTGTGCTTTAAAACAAAGTTAGCATTTACTATTCTTCTAGGTATTGTAGTTAGTTAGGAATATTCCTTGCTGTGTTGTTGCTTTTGGCCATCGTTTTTTTTTTTTCGTTAGGCCGTGTTTCTCCCTATCCCAGTTAATGTTTCCTACAATTACTGTTGTTAGAGAAAAATAGAAAGGCATCAGCCCATTTAAGTTAGAGGCCTGCTGCTGCCCATTTTAGTTAGAGGGCATCTTGTTATTGTTTATTGTTAATAGTTTTCATACTGCTTAAATAAAAGGGGTGGCAACCCGTTTAAGTTAGAGGGCTGACGCTGCCCATTTTTAGTTAGAGGGCAACTTAACTTATTTTCCTTCTCTCTTTGTTAAAGTTTCTAAAAAAAAAAAGTTTGATATTTTATATATTATACTGTTAAGGTTTAGAAGTTGTTGTTGTAGTTATTGTTTTGCTCTTGTGTGTGTTTGGACTGTGATTTTAAACATGTCCAAGGAGCATAAGGAAACTAAGCCTTCAGGCTTTAAAAAGTGTAGTAAATTCAGCCAGAAGATGTTGACAACGGACTCCCATACTGTTTGTGTCTATTGCTTGGGAGCAGTACATCTTCAGGAATCATGCTCGATATGTCACTCATTCAGCTCCTACTAGAGTGAAAAAACAAGCTAACTGTGAGATGCTTATTGAAGTCCCCCTTCCAGAAAGCTATAGAAGAAGTTCCGGGCACTTCAGGATCAGTGAAATCACCTTCATCTAAATCGGACAAATCCACTAAAAGATCTTCTCCCACTTCGGGGCAATCAGAGCCTGTTAAAAAATTAAGTAAAATTGAATCTCCGGCTTCGACTATTTTGGAACCGACAAAATATGCTTCATCAGCGTGGCTGTTTCAGCACCTATGGAGTTTTAACACAGGAGCCGGTCCCCTGAATTAGAGCTGGTTAGTCCTGTTCTGAGGTCACCTATTTTGCAGTCAATAGATCCCCTACTCTCTCCTTTAAGTCCTCCAGGAGTCTTTCGGACGATGATGTGGATAGGGTGGTGCATAGGCTTCTAAAGACAGTGGTGCTGGCCAATCTCCTTTTGGGTCCAACCCACAGGGATTCAGAGCCAGCCAAGACTATCCCACCGACATCGATTCCTCCTCCTCCTCTGAGCTGACCCGGGACCTTGGAGCTGGAATGCTTGAAGCTGACTGTTGTGGAACCATTGGTGCTGAGAACCACCTTGTCATCTTAGGAAACAACATCTGCTCAGACATCCTCGGTTCTATCCGAGGAGTCTAGGAGCCAACACTCTCCAGTCAGGTGCAGGGAGGGGAGCTGGATCAGACATTTGTCAGATCTGAACTTACCTCTTGGGGCTTCAGTGCAGATGAGCTCTGCTCTTACATTGACTTTGGAGCCAACCCCCTTGGTTCTGGGGATTTCTTCTGGCTCTTCGGAGCCAGAGGTATCTTTGGATCAGCAGAGGGGTTTTTTGAGCTGATGAGGAGGGTGCTGTCTCCTCAGACAGCTCCACTCAGGGGTTCCAACATTCCTCCCCCTAAGGCACCGGCGTCTGTCTCTGCTCCACACCATCCACAGACCAGTGGAGACCCTAGGCCTCAGGGTACCCCATCGGGTGAACCCCTCTCTTCTGAAACCTCTCCAGAATATGCCTCGGAAGAGGTCCCTCATAAGAGACTTTGCAAGAGGAAGCATTTGGACTCCCCAGAGAAGTCAGTCACCTTTGACACAGGTCTTGATGAGTCAGAAGGGTCCCCATGGTCGCCCTCTGAGGATGTCTCCTTCACAGACATCCTAGAAATCCTTAAGCAGAGAGGCAGCTGGAAGCCCATCAACCCTTCTGATGAGGAGTCTGTTTACCTGAAGGCCTTTGGGTCTCACCCTTCAGCCACTTGGGTGTCTCTGCCTTTTGACGAACTTATGGAATGAGTTAATCGAAAGGCAGGGGAGTCTCCAGTGCAGTGGAGCCTGTCCTTAGGAGACCAAATAAGTTAATCACAGCTGCTTCAGATAAAGACTTCCTGACTAAGTGTGTCCCTGTAGATGCTATGGTGGTGGCAACAGCCACCAAAAAGGAACTTTCTGAAATATCCTTATCTGTCCATCCACTGAACAAGGAGTCTCGTACGACGATACAGAAAGTGCACGTTTGCTTCAGCGACTTTTGCACTCAGATTGCTGAACTATCTGACACATTTTACAAGGCTACAAAGAGATCTCCTAAAGGAGCTAGGAGATACTGTCTAAGGTACAATAGCTACAGGGGTATCAGACAAGGTTTCCTCTCAGCTCTGCTCCTTAAATTCTGTGGTCAACTCCTCCACGAGGCTCATTTCTTATGCAGCAGATGGAGTGAGCAGAGCAGTGGGTTCAGGAATTTCCCTAAGGAGACATTCCTGGATGTGCTTATGCGACTTTGTGGAATCTTTCAAATCTTCCTTTATTAATTCCCCATTCGATGGCTCATCCCTGTTCCGGCCAAAAGTTAAGGAGACATTAACCAGGTGTGAACAAGAAGGAAAAACTCTCTTTGACATAGGACTCCATTTTTCTGTACCTTCTAGACCTTATCCAAAAGGCCAGAAGGGAGGAAAGATGTGGTTCCATAAATCCCAGAGAGTTTTTCAGGACACACGTGGTGACTCTTCCCCTAAGGGCATAAGGGAATGTACAAATGGAAGATGCCATCCACGTGGCAGAGGGGGGCTGCAAAACCAGGGTGACAGGGATTCTTTCCATGCTAGGCCCTTTCAGTGCTCCTGAAGGTAGGCCCATCTGTCCATCTCTGGAAGCAGTCAGGGGTCGATTATCTTTTCACCTAAAAGCCTGGCTGGAAATAACAAAAAACAAGTTGGTATAAAGTGGGTATAAAATATCATATCCAGAGGATACTCCATACCCTTTTCTCTTCCCGTCCCAAACATAAAGAAAACCCCAGATGTTCCACCCAGTCAAAGGGATCAAGCAACTTTAGAAATTCAAAAGTTACTAGACAAAAGAGTCATCCAAATAGTCCCCACAGACCAAATAGGATCTGGAACTTACTCAAGATTCTTTTTAGTGCCAAAAATAACAGGGGACTGGAGACCAATTTTGGATCTCAGCAGATTAAATGAATCAGTAAAAAAAGATGAGGTTCCAGATGGTAACACTGCAGTTGATTCATCCCTTTTTGGGAAAAGACAATTGGATATGCTCTATAGACCTCCAGGATGCGTACTACCATTAAAGATGGACAGGCCATCCAGGAGTCATCTGCACTTCTGTCTAGGAGCCAGTCATTACCAGTTTTGAGCTCTCCCCTTTGGTCTCACTACAGCCCCCAGAGTGTTCACCATGTGCATGGCAGTAGTCACGTCTCACCTGAGATGTCTAGGATTCTGAGTGTTTCGGTATCTAGATGACTGGCTCCTAACTGCCACCACCAAGCATCTACTACTGGAATCAAGAGACACCACTCTCTCTCTGTTCTCACCTGGAAATCACAATAAATTATGAAAAATCTGCCTTGTTGGCATTGCAAAGTATCATGTTTATAGGAGCAGATCTAGACACAATAAACATGATGGCAAAACTTCCTGCAGAAAGAGTCTTAGTTCTGAGACAGCACATCTCCCACCTTCTCTCCAAAACAAGAATACAGAGGACAGTTTTGAAAGTCTTGGGAACCATAGCAGCAGCGATATGTTTAGTTCCACTAGCACACACGGACGCCTCCCAGATAGGGTGGAGGTCATTATCTGGGAAGGACAGTCCAAGGCACTTGGCAGGATCACAAGACCCATTTGCACATCAATATCCTAGAGATGAGAGCAGTGCTTTTGACATTGCAGGCACTCCAGAACTCTCTCCCACTGGGTACAATTGCAATACAGACAGACAACAGTTGTCTGGTACATAAGCAAGCAAGGAGGGACCAGGTCTTACCAACTTTGTCAAGAGGCCCTCAGAGTATGGCAGTGGATGATCTCTTCCCAAAGCTTTCTGATAGCAATGCACATCCCAGGGAAATCCAACGTGATAGCAGACAAACTCAGCAGAGCAATTCTTTTGCCTCACGAGTGGTTCCTAAAACAAGAGGTAGCAGAGATGATCTTCTGAAAATGGAGCCAGCCTTGCTGCGACCTTTTTGCCACATCCATGAATGCCAAATGCAGCAGCTATTTTGCCCTGATCCCTCCACTGGGGGAGTCACCAAGGGATGCACTTGTACACGATTGGCCCTTGGGACTTATTTATGCCTTCCATCCCTTTCCTCTAATACCTGAGGTTCTCCAGAAATACAGCTCATTGGGAAACAAGTTGATTCTCATTGCCCCAGACTGGCCTCATCAGATTTGGTTCCTCTTCCTTTGGCCTCATCTTCAGGAGGAGCTGTGGGTCCTGGACCCAGTACCAGACCTTCTGACTCATATGTCCGGAATGCTCCACCCTTGTCTTCAAACCCTCAAGTTGACATCTTGGCTGCTCCAATTCCAATTATAGTCAGGCTTCCTAGCCTCCCTCATTCAATCAAACATATCTTGATCTCTTCTCATAAGGCCTCATCAAAAAAATTATATATCAGTAAATGGAAAAGTTTTTTTTCCTGGGCATTGATAAAACACATTGACCATTTTTCTGCTCCTATAACTTCTATTCTCGAATTTCTGGCAAAATTATTTAATGAAGGCACAGCTGCAGCTACCATTCGTGTACAGTTAGTAGCAATATCTAATTTCCATATGTGATTTTGCCTTAACTTCATGTCCCACAAACTATGCAAAGCCTTCCTGAAGGGTACTAACTCGATAAGACCACCCATAAAAACACCCCTACCACCATGGGACTTAGACTTTATTCTGTCCTGTTTGATCCTTCCCCCCTTTGAACCTGCGTCATCATGTGATCTACAATTTTTAACATGGAAAACAAGTATGTTGATTGCCATCACTTCTGCTAGAAGAGTTTCAGAACTGCAAGCATTATCAATCAAGCCACCCTATATGCTTTTTCAGAAGGATAGAGTATCCCTTCAAACAAACCCATCCTTCCTGCCAAAAGTATGCTCAGAGTCTAACCTAAATCAGTCCATAGAGTAACCATTTTTTTCCCCAAACCATGGCAACAAGGCAGAATATAAGCTTCACCAACTGGATGTGCATAGACAATTACGCTTCTACTTACATAAAGGATTTCAGGAAATCTGATCAGTTATTTGTGTCATTTTCAGAAGCAAAGAAAGGTTCCCCTATATCTAAGGTCACACTTTCAAAATGACTCTCAGATTGTATTACTTTTATATATAATTCTAATAACAAAGTTCTTCCCTTTAAAGTCAAATGTCTTTCTAGAAGAGCCATGGCAGCCTCTTCTGCCTTTTGAGATAGATGATAGCATTTGTGCATCTGTGGCTTGGGCAACACCTCATACTTTATCACTCATTACAAAGTAGATTTGGCCTCCAGGGACAGGGCCTCCTTTGAGTCCACTGTCCTGAAGAATATACTCCCATGAGCCACCCAAGAAATATGGTGCTAGGGGCGCTGTCCCAACCAGTAAGAATGAAGGCGGGATAGGACAACATAATAAAGAAGTTATGTACTCACCATAATGTTCCATGTTTGTTGTCCATCTTGCCTTCATTCTTACATCCCATCCTCCTTCCCCCTACCTATGGCTCCTGGAGAACAAAGAGGACAAAGAGGTTCTTTCTTTGGCAAGTGTGTCTCTGACCTTCTTCCTTGTCTTCATAAGATGTTTTGATAGTACCTTAGGTACCTACGGTTATCAGCAAACTAGATCTGGGGAGCTTCACTAGAGCATGATGAGAAAGGAATACAGCCATGAGCCAGTGGAAGAGCTCAAGCTTTAGTATATGGCTGAGTCAGAAATGAGAATCGGTTCTGAACCCAACCAGTAAGAATGAAGGCGAGGTGGACAACAAACATGGAATGTTATGGTAAGTACATAACTTCTTTTTTCCTGGTCATTTCTGTGGTGTTGCAAGATAAAGTCATGACTTCAGGTGACTTGATTTCACTACTCAGATTATAGATGAGTTGATATGGCGGAGGTGGGAGCAAAGTGACCAGCCAACCAGGATGCCAGCAAGCCAGCCAGGATGTCAACAAGGTGGTAATCAAGCCATACAGCACAGAGGGAAAGACACCAGCTAGCCCACAGGTATGGCTGACAGCCATCCCAGAGGTAGGGAAACTAGACAGCTATCTAGAAAAGTTGATAAGGATAGCAGGAAGCCAGCTAGCCAAGTAAAGACTATGGCTGCCCTGTTCTACTCTGTAGTGGTCAGTACAGCTAGCATTTTTGTTTTGTAATTTTTAAAGGCTGAAATGTATTATATTTCTTTTTACTATTATAATTCTTACAGCTATGTTTAGGGGTACCTCGGGTGTGTTGTATATTTCAAATGGGTTTTGTAGTGGCTGTTTTGCAATGATTTACAAGAACTAATTTTTAAAGGTGAAAGTGTGTCAAGTCAAAGTCAAAGTAAACTTTATTGTTATTCCAGCTACACCACAGTATAGATAAATGACATTGCGTTGCTTTGTTTCCAGTGCACAGATATACATACAAAAGAATATTTTAGTTAAAAAGTAATGTGACATCACAAAAAAGCAATACATAAAAATATAAATAGATAGAACAAACATATAGATATTGCACAGTGTATATTGCACTCTCTTGGATTTCTATTATCAGGGCATAGGTAAGAAATAGACAGAATTACACATTCAGTATTCAGTATGGGCATTAACTGTCTATGTTGCACTCATATGAACTGTGTAAAATTAGTGAAATTACTATTCCTGAACAGACAGATATATACACTCCTAGGTGATTGGGGGGGTGAAGGAGTTGTCTTTATTCTAGTTCACCTGTTGACAGAGTTTAACAGTTTAATGGATAAGGGGAAAAATGTTGTTTAGTCTGGAAGTCTTGCAGTGCATACTTCTGTATCTTTTACCCAAGGATAGGTGGTAGAACATGCCATTTGAAGGATGGGTAAGGTCATTTATTATCTTTCTGGCTCTTCCTATGCAGTGAGTATCATGCAAGTCTTCCAAGAGTGTAAGTGAAGAACTAATGATTTTCTCTGTTGCCCTTACAACTCACCTGAGAGCTCTATGATCGGAGGTATTACAGTTCCCATACCAGACTATGATGCTGTTGGTTAGGACAGTCTCGACTGTGCCTGTATAGAATGCTTGGAGGATGGACTCTGATATGTTTGCTTTTCTCAGTTTCCTTAGGAAGTGCAACATTTGCTGTACATTTTTGACAGTGAAGTTAATATGCTCTGATCAGGACAAGTCCTCTGAGATGTGTATTCTCAGAAATTTCATGCTCTTGATCCTCTCCAATGACACTCTTTTTTTCTCAGGTTTTATGTTTTTCTTGACACCTTCTGAAGTCCACAATCAGTTCTTTGGCTTTGCTGACATTCAATGCTAAGGTGTTGCTATCACACCAGCCTATCAGATGCTCCACCTCACTTCCATATGCTGTTTCTTGTCCGTATCTGATTTGACCTATGATTGTGATGTCATCTGTGAATTTGATGATTTTATTGGACTCCTGTCTGGCCATGCAGTCATGTGTCAGCAAGGTGAATAATAAAGGACTCAAGACACATCCCTGCGTTACCCCTGTGTTCAGATTTATACTTCCCGAACTGTTGTCACCCACACAAACTTTTTGAGGCCTGTCCATGAGGAAACTTAGGATCCAACTACATAACATGGTGTTGATGCACAGCTGTATTACTTTCTTTACTAGATTTTGAGACACGACTGAAGTCAATAAATAGCATTCTGGCATAGTAGTTCTTGCCTTCCAAGTGGGTAAAGTTTTCATGGAGTGCTAGAGATATGACTTCTGCTGCAGTGGTTCGGCCTACATGCAAACTTCAGTGTGCCCAAAGTTGCTGATATGCTTCAGGTTATGTGGTTTTTAATCAGCCTTTCAAAACATTTCATCGCTGTCAAAGTCAGAGCAACTGGTGTGTGTTTGTGTGTGTGTGTGTGTGTGTGTGTGTGTGTGTGTGTGTGTGTGTGTGTGTGTATGTGTCTACTTTCAAGGCATATTTAAACTTATCCAAGCTGCAACTGATAACTATATGTATATGTATATGTGTTTTGGGCTGGCAATATTAGAAGTGAATGCACTGCTTTTTGCAGTACCTCAAAACTCTCTATTTCTATTGAAGGACAAATGAAAATCAATGTATTTCATGGTTATAAATCTTATTAATTTAAAGAAGTGCTTGAATAATTATGAACAGGTGCCAAATATTACATTTTACAAGGTAAATCATTTATTTCATTCTTTCCCTAATTCACATAATTACTAGTTCAATTTTAAAAATAGTGTGATTCTTTTAGCTACACATGAAATTAAAGCTATTTATTTTCATTTAGAATTTAAAAGGTTAAACTATTAATTTTATTAAAAATTAATCATTATTATGATAAAATGAATGTTAGGTGGCACATTTTTGGATATTTTAGCATAGTTGAGTAATGTACTATTAAATATAACATAATCTAAGATGCAACAAATGACACATTCTGGGTTCTTAAAATGGTCCAGTAGTGTGCTACTGATAGTATACTTGGCATGGAATAGAATCCAGGAAAGGGATGCTATGTTATAAACAAAGTATAAAAAAAATAAAGCTTTTTACATATATCTAAAAGTTACCGTTGGAAAGATATAAAATAATAGAGTAACATTCACACTTTTACAAGTTAAACCTGGCTCACATATAACTGTCATTCTTTTAATGCAAGTTTATTTGCTATGTCTCCTTTGGGCAGCCACGGTGGTGCAGCTGTTAGCATTGCCGCCTCACAGCAAGAGGTTCTCCAGTTCGATGCTTGGGTGCCTTCTGTGTGGAGTCTGCATGTCCTCCCTGTGGTCGTGTGGGTTTCCTCCAGGTGCTCCGGTTTCCTCCCACATCCCAAAGACATGCAGTATGTGGATTGGATACTCCAAATTGGTGTGAGTGTGTGCTTGTGTGTGCCTTCTGTGGAGGGTTGGGTGCCAGGCTGGCAACGTGACACTGTAAAACTCCACTGCCAATCATGAGTGGACAGATGATCTGCTGTGGCGACCCCTAACCGGGAAAAGCCGAAAGAAGAAGATTTGCTATGTCTCCTTTAAAAATGACATTCTGCTTTATATTAAACATCTCATACAAGCAGTGCTTGCTGAATCATTAAATGTTATTTCTTTGAGTAAGGTGGCTTTTTAGTGGCCGGGATACTTTGAGATTTTTTTTTTTTTGTGGTTTGGATGGGTTTGAGGGATTGAAGTGCAGTATAGAGATGGCTTGGATTCACTTACAAGTGTTTTTACATGAATTGTAACTGATGGAGTGTTCATTTTCAAGCCCTTATTATAAAAATCAGCTTGAAACAACTTAGAGTAATGAGCACTTTTTTGATGCTGTGGGAGTTCTGATAATTCAAATAAATGTCCAGGTTACTTCTTCCCGACTAAATGTAAATAATCATAATATTTTGAATCATATGCTAAGATATCAAAGAATATAAGTTAGATAAGCAAAAGACAGTGAATTGCATTCTAAACTACTGTCAGTTATTACATTGTTCTGAATGCTTGCTACTGATAGTATACTTGAAACGCAATAGCACCCCGGAAAGTTATGCTATGCTATAAACAAAGTATAAAAAATATATTCTTGCATGTACGAAAGTTAGTTTCGGAATGTTATCAAATAATTAGAGTAACATCCACACTTTTACAAGTTAAACCTGGATCACAGATAACTGTCATTCTTTTAATGCAAGTTATATTCTATGTCTCCTTTAAAAAATGACAGTCTGCTTTATATTAAACATCACATATAAATAGTGCTTACCAAATCATTAAATGTTATTTCTTTAAATGCTATAGCTTTTAGTGGTTAACATACTTTGAAATATTTTTTTGTCGGTTTTTTTTAGTGGTTTGGAAGAGTTTGAGAGATCAATGTAGAGGTTGCTTGGATTCACTCGTGAGAATTTTTGTATGAATTGTAGGTGATAAACTGTTCATAAACTGTTCATTTGCAAGCCCTTGTTATGAGGACCAGTTTAAACAGCTTAATTACAATCATGAGCACTTTTGAGATGCTGCGGGAGTTCTGAAAATTCTTAGAACTTAGAATAAAAACAGTAAGACTATTAGAATACTAGAATGCAGGTATGACTAGTATTTATTTATTTTATTTATATTTGCTTACCAGAACATATTTACAGATACAAGGATATGCTAAAAATGATCTAGGACACTCCATTGAACACACGTTTCACCAAAACGTAAACCACCGAACACACTTTTGCAAAAGTGCATTTATCAAAAATGCACATTCGCCAGAAGGTAAGTAAGCAAACAGTTGTTTGCATGTAGGTTTAGTTGTACATCAACATGTGGTGTAGATTGTACAACTAAAATGTGTCATCACCCCCTTTGGGAAGAACCTGGTTTTCATGAATTACCACATTGATGGTAGTCCACTGAACACAGAAGGTGTTTTAAGAGATCTGAGAACACAGGTTGACAACAACCTCTCTTTCGACCACCACATTGCCACTGTGGTCAGAAAGTCCTTCTATGTGACACATCTCATTACTAAGGGTTTTGCATCCAGGAAGAAAGAGGTCATTGTCTCCCTCTACTCTTCTCTCATTAGACCAATCATCGAGTACAATGCCCCATTTGGCATGTACCTCACTAGACACCTGCAATAACTGGAGAGGCCACAAAAGTACCTCACAAAGAGGATTCTAGGTCTTAAACACTTGTCCTATATGGACAGACTCAAAGAACTCCAACTATTATCTGTCTCATATCACCTACTTGTATCTCTGCTTGACTTACAAAGCCATGTCTGACCCAGCTCTGTTAGAAATGCTACATCTAAAGAAATGGCAATCCCTCTGTACCACATGCTCCAGAGACCTCAACCTCATTACCACAATCAACAGAACATGCTGGAAGGACAGGTTCATAACCTATAGACTGCCCATGCTATGGAATAGACTTTCCATACTTGTCAAACAGAGCACTCACTGCCTTGCTCAAGAGAAATCTTGATGAGTGAATGGGAAATAGAAAATTCACCCTGGTGATCATTCCAGTGGCTCTACTTGACAGAGGCACTGGGAACTAAGGTTGGGTGGCATGATGCTAGGGTAATCCTATGGGCTAGGCTTGTAAAGGCTCCAGGGCCATTAGCCTAGTACACACCTATGAACCTATGAACCTATAAACAAACTGTTGCTTAGATTGTGGTACAGTGGAGATAAGGGACATTCCCTTTTCCCCACTGTAGTGCGATCTCAGAATGAGAATATTAAAGTAGGGATGTCTGGAGGGCATAGCCCCCCACATGGGTGGTGCAGGGGTGGCTTTCCGCACTGCAGAAATATGAATAGTCTTTTATTTTTTAATATTTTGTTTTTTTTTCCCAAAAGTGTATTTTCAATAAATGCACTTTTGCGAAAGTGTATTTGGTGGTTTACTTTTTGGCAGTGGTGGCTGGTGACTTCAAATCAAAGGGGAGCTGCAGGAGACAGCTGAATGGGTGGGGTCAATGGGAAGGGGTGTGGCCAACTACAAAGAGGAGGAGCTATGCTCAAAACCACAAAAACTAACTAAATACACTGCCCTGGGTGCCAAACCATCATTATGAGAGTCCAATCAAGAAAAATGAAGTGTAGAAGAATAAAAATATTTTAGTGCATTGGCTGCATGACAGCTTACTTAATATCTGGATGGAAACAAAAAGGTTGTGAGGCATGAAAAAATAAATTACTTTTTAAATACATTAATGGAATTGAAAAATAGCCAAAACTAGAAACTGTGCCCACTGTTGTCTCCGTAAAGTAACCACAAGATATAACAAGCTCTTCAGCACTATTATGATGGTTTAATCCAACGGTAAAATAACAGCATAAACAACCATAAACAAATAAAAAGGACACAACTTAACGCTTTCACCCTCATCCTGAGCTGTACATTAATGGAATGCCAGTCAAAATCAAGTAGCACTCAACTCAAACCAGTTCTTGCACTGCAGTTTTAATTATAATTTATATTCAGCTTTATTAACGTACCAAGTAACATGCTGAAAGTAGAAATGTCTGATGCCCCCCACTTGTAAAAATGTTTCTTATCCAAAAAAAGACCTCCTGCCTGACAACTATCTACTTGTTTCATGGGGAAAACATGATCAAAGTAAAAAATGAAAAGTAAACAAGAAATAAGCTCAAGATACATTGCTTAAAAGGATTACTGTACAGGTTACGGACTACACAGTTGGCATTCTGTTTAGTTTACGGGTAAAGCCTGCAGAGATGACTGGAAGTCTCCAAGTGTAATGAGCTTCTTAAAATAATGTAATCTGTCCTTTATTACAAATACTGTCATATGCATTTCAATACCCAAGGCTTATACATTATCTAGTTAAGTATTCTCTACATAGCAACAACAGAAAGGCTTTCAATGTTGGCAATTCTTTAACAGTATGCCTATTAAAGCTTACTTGCATCTTACCATCTCAGCCAAGCTTACCTGATGGTCATTAAAGTATTGCTACTTAAACACAGAGCAACAGGCACTTTGAGTAATAAGCATAAATCAACAGTACAAAAAATATGACAGAAACCAGGCCATTCTGCAAAAATCAAGGACAGATGAAAAGCCACTCAGGTACTTGTGTCTACCTTAGATGGGGGCAATACTCTGCACATTTACACTGCATAACTACTCCTTGCCTTGCTTCGACACATCCAGAGTCATTACATGGGGGAGTGGGGTGCAAGAAGTATGTCACAATTTGAAATGTCTCTGGCTGACTGTGATGGCCCTGACACATTTGTCATACCTCTCAACCTCAGAGCAAGAAATCTAGACAAAGCCATACAAAGAAGTGGGACAAAGGCCCCAAAATAAGGACAAATTTTAAATATTGCTCTTATAAACTTAGAAAGATAATAGAATAGGTCTTGCATTAGTATGAATTTTCTGAATGGTATGAAATCTGAAACTCAAATTTCTGTCATTATTTTCTAACTTCAGCCTTTAATGATTTGTCACTAATTTGCCAAAAAAACACAATTTTGGCAAAAAAAAAAAACAAACCAATTTTATGAAAAATGGACCAAAAATGTGATGTAAAAATATAAAATAGCCACACAATACAGCTGGGAACCTGTCAAAGAAGGGACACTTTAATATTAGTACTGCTAACTTGAGCAGCTGACAAAATAAAATAATCTACATTCATTTCTGAAATAAAAGTAATCTATAACTCTGATTATTACAGTTATTTCTTAATTGTAAACCCTCCACGTTTTCTTCCAAAATTGCTATTTTGCGGAGGGATTACTAGGAGCAAGAGCAACATTTTGAGCCAACATCAGGGACAGTTGAGAGGTTTGGCTATGCCTAATTCTATAAAGCAATTTATTTGCATGCACCTCTCAACCTGTTAATGCAATAAATCTGGACAAGGCCAAATATATTGGGGGAACATATAAACAGTACTAAAAATTGCTCTTGTATAAACTGAGACAGTTGATAGAACAACAGGTCTTACTTTAGCATGCATTTTTCTGAAGGTTATGAAGTCTGAAACTCAGTGTGTCATTATTTAGTGACTTAATTCCTAAATGATTTGCCAGAAAACCACAAATTTTATGAGGAACAAACCAAAAATAAGAAGCAAAAATCTATTCATTCTTTGAAAATCTGGACATTCGGGAGGTATAGTTCAGCTGGGGCTATCTTTAAGTTTGCCACCCTTCCCCCTCACAAAATCATGGTCGAATGGAGCCTCTCCCTGCAGCCATTCCAATTATCTATTACTTGGCTATTTCACTCCATTTATAAACACTAATGTGCATACTGATTTACTTCTATGATGATTTGGACTTCATTTGAAAGTTACAGCACAAACACTAAGACATCTGCTAAACAAACTTAGCATTAAAACTTCTCTGCCCTTGAAACTCATATTCATTGAAACAGCATTGAAACCTGCATTCAAAGAAAATACATTTTACCAGTGGCAGAACTGCCAAATTCAGAACATCTTTCCAGTAAACAATGAAACAAAATGCATGCACCCATAATGACAAAACTGCCCAGTTCAGAACATTTCCATCATAAAAGTCTACTCAAACTTCTACAGTCCACCATTATCAGTAAATATGCACAATTCTACAGTCCACCATATCAGTAAATATGCACAATTCTACAGTCCACCATTATCAGTAAAGATGCACAATCTCTGAAAAAGTAAAAAAAGTCATCTAAATAATTCCACATTAAATAAATCTGTAACTAATGAAGAGGTTGCTGCTAGCAAACACCTTTATATTTCATGGTTTCATCGAAAAATAAAGTGTCTGATGCCCCTGAGGAATAAATTGCCTATATTACATTAAAAATGATAAGCTAGTAATATTGCAATAGGAAATGGATAGCAAACCGATAACAAGCTCATAGTTAGTATCTTAACTTTTTCAGTATGGCAGCATTCACCCCTTGTGGGAGTAGAACCAACAACCATCTGCATCAAAAGCAAGTACACAACCTGTTGTGCTATTAACAACGCAAGCTAACTTACCCTAAGCAGCACTAAACTTCTCTTCCCCTGCAGCTCTCAGCTCCTTGTAAAATTTACTCAATACTCAACTGCATCTCAACTTCGCAACACAAGAAATCTGGAAAAAGTCAAATTTATTGGGGGGGTCAAAAGCCCAAAAACCAGGTACACATTAAACATTGCTTGTATAATCTTGGAAAGTTGCTAAAATAAAATGCTGCATTACCACCATACATTTTACTGCCAAGGTCCCTGTGCAAAAGAGTCAGAGCAACATACCACTATGGCAAATCAGCTGCTTTGTGAAAGAGAGGAAGACTGAAACTTAAATGGCTATCATTTAATGAATTCAGTTCTCACCATAGCTGTCAACCTCTTAGCACAAAACACCTGGACAAACTCAGTAATGAGGGAATACAGCCCTCAAAAGATATTCAGTGAATTCAGTTTTTGTTATAGCTGTCAACCTTAGCACAAAAAACCTGGACAAAGCTAATAATGGGGTAATACAGTCCCAAAAATAAGGACAAATTTCAAATATTCATCTTATAAACTTACAAAACTGCTAGAATAGAAGGTTGTGTTACTATGTATTTTCTGAAGAATATGAAGTCTGAAATGCAAATTTTTGTGAATTCTACTTCTGACGGAACAAAAAAATTTTCAGCAGAGGCCCAGGGAGAAATACTGCAGACACATGTCTTTGTAAAATGGCAGGACACCAGATCAAATCCACACAAACACAGGGATGAGATGCAGACTCCGCACAGAAAGAACCCCAGCCAAGAATCAAACCAAAAAACCTATAGCTGTGAGGCAACAATTCTACCACTGCACCATCAAATATGTACAGAATTAAACATTCAGAAACCTGAAGTCTGAAATTCAAATGCCTGTCAATTTTATTTAACATTTGTTAATCAGGACAATCTGACTTGGAACAAAAAAACAATTTTCAGCAGAGGCCCAGAAAGAAATAATGCAGACACGTCTTTGTAACATAGGACACAAAAGCAAACCCACACAAACACAGGGAGAAGATGCAGACCCCACACAGAAGGCACCCCAGCAAAGAATCAAACCTGAGGACCTGCATCTGTGAAGCAACAATACTACCACTGCACCATCAAATATCAGGCATTGCAACATTTAGAAACCACAGATATTATGAGGAACAGATCAGATCAAATATGAGGCAAAAATCTGCAATTTTTTTAATAAATGGTGGTGGGTAGGGAATTCAGGTCCTTAACACCTGCATAAAAGGTACAGGGTTCAAGCCTGGGTATCTCTACCCACCACCATTTGTTCTCTCTAGCCACCAGTATATAGTAACTGGGGCATTTCACACACACACACACACACACACACACACTCCTACCAGATCAGCGACCTCACACTCCTACCAGATCAGTGACCTCACCCTCCTACCAGATCAGCGACCTGCACACTCCTACGATAGGCTTTGGCTACTTCAACGACCTGCTTCTACAACATCCAGCCCAACGATCAGCTCCACTCCACTCCTCGGTACTAGTAATCCTGCATGCTGACCTGGTACTACAGTAATTCTTCAGTGACCCAGTACTCCTGCATGCTCCTTTACCTACCAGAATTCTGTGACCAAAGCCTGCGCACTGAAAAAGTCTCGCAAGTCCTGCGAGAGCAGCTCAGTCCTCTCATTGGCTGTGACTGTGGCTGAAGCAGTCTGGAGTTCCTCTGTGTGATGCGGTTGTCAATGCACAGAATCCTGGTATCTTGCAGCAACGATTGCTGGGTACCTGTTTGTCCCTATCCGGACTGCTGGTAAGGCAGTTGTAAATTTTTTGTTTAACATATTTTTTTTTGTTTTTTTCTAGGTGGGGGGGACTGCAGTCCGGCAGTCCGATAGGACGAGCCGCCCCTGCTTTTTGGTGAAACGTGTGTCGATGGAGAGTCCTAGATCAGCTAAAAAATATACATATTTACAGATGCAAGAATATGCTACAACATTTAGTTCAAGAAGCAGTTCACAGTGTCAAACATGGATGAAAAATGGAATTATGTTTAGCAGAGCTTTTTGGAGAAGTCATAGCTGTATTGACTGAGATGGCTACTGCTACAGGGATAGTAGCATATCATTATATATAGAGAGGTGAAAAAGAAATTAGAAGAAGGGCATGTGAATAGCTGCAGGAAAGGATAGCATGGGGAAATGATAGAGAAATGGTGAGAGAGGCATGCAGTAGAAGGAGGAGTCGACAGAAGAGGAAGTGTGAGAAATGTGAAGAGAAGAGGGAGGTAGAATTATTAAGAGGCAGTAAGTTAGGGGATGTCAGGATGAGCTAAGGAAGGATGAATTAAGGATAAAGCGATGTGAGAGCAATGCAGGGGTTTGTGTAATTTACCAGTATGAGTGCAGCTGCACTTTAAGTGGGTGAAGATGTTTAATTTTATTGATAGTACAGCGGCAATAAATAAGGTGAATTTCTGTGACTAATTATAACGTACTGTGTACATATGACACACTATCTCATGGATGGACTAGACCCTTATTTCAGTAAACTATATGATAATGTAAGTTATGTTGAAAGTTTGCTATGTATACTGCCATTTAGCCAGGAGCAATAAAAACTCTTGCTGTAACAAGCCTCACTATTACCGTACATCTGGAAAACAACTTAGTAAATAGTGCATTATACAGATTTACTCATGAAACATTTAGGGCAGGATTCAGGAAGCCTCCGTGTAAGAGTTATAACTCTTACACGGAGGCTGCAGTTAAACGGTGTGATGTCAGCATGTCATGCATATGCATGAGGTGCATGAGGCATGTTGAATCACACTGTAAGTCTTACACGGTCCGTGTAAGACAGTAGGGGGCATGTCTGTAGGCTAAGCCCTGCAAGCGGACACGCCCCCGGAAGTCTAGAATGGCAGAAAGTAAACACCCACGAGAGAGGCCATGGAAATGTGAATAAACACACTACACAACACATGCCCCCACAGACCAGCAATGTAAAATGTAAAAAGTGAACAGATGTTATAAAATGTAAAATGAAAACTTTTTTATTTTTTTTTAAAACCCCGTAAATGTTTGCTAATGCGTGTGCTCATGTGCGCGGGTGTGCTACTAGTGCAACTGCAGTTAGCAATCAGTGGAAAAGGATATAAGAACTAAATATGCAAAGTAAGCCAAGAAGTAATACCATAGCGGTAGAGTTTTTGGCTTAAGAGCAGGCAGGCAAGGTTCGAACCCAAACATCCTTTTTATTTTTGTAAATAAGCACTAAAAAGGCCCCTGACAGTATTGTACAAATGTAAAAGTATTTCCTTTTGTAAAATGGAATGAAATGGATCATATATTTTCAAGTAATACAATAATAAAAATATTTAGAAATGTACTGATAGCTAAGCTGCTGTCAAACAAGGTGAGACAGAGTGCCCGTAGCTGAGTAGTGTTTCAAAGGCTGCAAATTGCTTGCCCATAGCTAAGCACTGGTTTAACAGGCTCAAACTGTGTGCAACTAGCTGTGCTTAGCTTAACATGCGTGTTAATAGCCAATTAAGGTTTAACCCAGCGCACACCGTTTGCGCGGAGGTGCGCACCGCGCCCACAAGCTAACCGCTGGGCAACATTAAGCAAGCTGTATCAAAAGTGCCTTTACACAGACACACCCCTCAGCCTGTCTAGACAGTCATAAAAATTAAAAATCAGTGGTCAGATTCGAACCCAGGATACCATGCACTAGAGTCAAGGTACTAAACCACTAAGCCATGACAGTAGCACTTAGAAATGCAGAAATAGCATATATATAGGATGTAATCCAAAATGGAGCATGATAAAGCAGTTTCTGTGAAGTTGATACAATTCCAAAATGGCCAATCATAGAAATGTGCGGGAAAATCGGCATATATAAGCCCCATAGGCGGGAATACACAGCATAAACAATTGTAGAATAGACCTGCAGGCAGAATGAGTGGAGTAGGGGAGGGACGTTGCTTTCGAGCACAGCGGTGGGGCATTGAGGAGTCCAGATACATGGTCTGGCTCCTAGTTCATCATCATGAGGCCCAACTCATGCAGGGCCAGGTCTCATGGGGAGCATACAGGGCGGAGGTATGGGACCAGTTGGCTCATGATCTCACCAGTGCTACTGGGATTCCATGTACCGGTGAGCAGGTCCATCACCACCATGCGGACCTGAAGTGACGCAAACAAAACCAGTTGACCCAATGGATCCAGGAGGCCCGGGATATGCCCAACGCCCCACTACTGAGTAAGTTACATTTCACTTATGTATGTAAGGAATTCAACTAGCTGATACCATGGAGATGTGTATTCCAATATTACTTGTCTTGTATTACAGCTGCAGGTGTCCGCTCTGCGAATCGCAGGGCACATGACAGCAGGCTGGTGTGGCTGCGCCACCATGCAGGTTAGTAACCCCACTTAGTACTTGTAAATAAATATTATAGTGTAGCACTTAGCAGAACACTGCAGTGTATTCATTAAAAGTAATTGAATGTGCAAGCAACAAGTGAAAGTGTGCAGGTATGGCTGCATCAAGTTCATCAGTATTTAAGTGAAACTGGAAATATAATTGATACAAATAAATAGTTCTGTAAAACAGATGTCCCACCATTAATTAAATGTAGTATAACCTGCAGTAGTCTCAAGAGTACAGCTTCAGAAGCTGAGTTAATTACATGTGAGATATATCCCCTGTTGAAATGCTGAATCATGACAGAAGTGAGGCTGCTGGAAAGTGTTTGAATCACCACAGGTCTAATATGTGAACAAAGCCTAGAAGTACCAACCTGAACTGTGAAATAGCAGGATGTGTGAGAGTGACAGAAGGGTCATGTATCAATAAATAAAGTAGTAATAACTCCTGAATATATAAGCCTCAGTGTGGTTCTACAGAACTAAATGCATGTGGGAATTATCCCAAACTGATTTCAGTGTGTCTGAATCTTGAATGTTTAAGCCAAAATCTGTATATGGTGATCACAGTCAACAATTTTCAGATAGAATGAATGATTGTCTGACATACTAAACATCCATAGTTGTCCCCTGCCCTGTCATCAAAATGTAGCAGGATGATGTATCTGATCAAATTCAAAATAACTAGGATAGTGATGTATCTGTAACAGGTCTAGCATGACAGTCAATTAAAAATCATTTGAAAACTATCACCCACAAGTTAATTGTGTTTCTATTACAAATGTATATCAATGTATAATTTATGAATGTGTCAACATTTTCATTCTCCATCCCACCCTATAATTGCAAATTAAAAAACTCACTAAATAATGGTATGTGAAAATTTCATTAACCATGGACATTTGTCCTGTTGTTTCAAAAATATATGCATGTCCGTTGTTGCATGTGCCCTGTTCATACCTGCAAACCTAATGGCCTGTTGCCATTAATCAACCCTGCATGTTGTTTGATTGTGTATTTCTGTTCAAATAATGCATGTGATATTGATATGCCTGTTGTTCAATGGTGTTAATATCTGGGTGTTTGTTTAATGGGAATACCAATGCATGCTGTTACAACTAATTTGAATGGAATAATATGCTACTAACCCAAACTAACATAACATACTCACAACCCTAGAACGCTTGGGAAGGCGGTTCCCAGCGGACCCACCTCTCCCACCTCATCTGGCGATTGCACCTGGCACTAGTGCCCAGGCTGGACCCTCCTCCGGTGGCCCTGTGCCACCTTCGGGTGGAAGCGCTGCAGGGGATGGGGCCTGTCCCCCCTCTGCAAGCGTGGCCGGAGGAGCCCGTCCACTCACCCTCCAAGGTATCCGGTCTGTGGTGCGAAGGGAGATTCAAGACTCTGTTCTTGGGACCCTACGCCAGCTTGAGGCCTGGGTGGCACAGCTTACGGGCATGCCCATTGTCCCACCTGCACAGCCCCCAGCACAGCCCCATCCTGGGCTGTGAATGAACAGTGGCAACTGCCTATGGGTGGGGATATCAGTTCCACTGTTGCCATCTGTGGGCTCATGTGCCCTGGATATCCCAACCTCCGTCCCCATCAATTGTGTAACCCCCCCACATGTGTCATACACCGCCCCTGTATGCGTCTTGTCTGTCTTGTCTGTTAACCTACCCAACCTACCTCCCCAGCTATACCGACTACCTTCACCTGACATACCACTCTCACCTGAAAAAAAAAGGGCACTCTGTACCCACAAAAAAATTACGCCCCATACATAGCTGTCCATGTTGCACACATGTCCACTGGACATTGAAACTGTTAATTACAATTGGCTGTACAACAGGTATTAATGTTGTCCTGACACTTCTCTCAGGGGTGGAAGGTTTCAAATGTCACACCAAATTACATACAAATGCACAGCTGTTGCTGAGAAATACATGGGCAGCTATGGGCCTCACCTACATCCCTCCTGCAAATCCCAAGCTTGTTTCCCTACTGTCTTACCCTCTTTGTGACCCCTTTTTCACCACTTTCCTGTCACCCCTTTTTCTTTTCTTTCAAAGAAAATAGTGCGGGTGTGCGTATGTGTTAGTGGAGCTCACCGCCAGTGCGCATGCGTGAGCTCTGCGCAAATGAGTGCAGACCTGGTTTTAAGTGCTTAAAAGTGCCTTTGGCACGTTTGATTGACAGGTCCTGTACTCATTTCGAAAGAAAAATAAATTCTCACTGTCAGTCTCGAACCCAGGACCTTGGTAACACTAGTCTGTATGACCTACCACTAAGCCATGACTCTCATACAAAAGTATAGTGCTAAAATAAATATAACATGTAATAGTAGGAATGAATATAAAGGCAATATAGGATGTGTACTACCCAAAGCATGTCAGGTAGATTTTTAATGTCCGAATTACTGGATTCCCATACTAGTTTAGTGTAAACAGAAACAGCCCTGCTAATTGTTAGCTTGTACATAATAATGTAAGGTAATGTACATATATGAAAGTATGTATATGTACACACACACACACACACACACATATATATATATATATATATATATATATATATATATATATATATATATATATATATATATATATATATATGTATTAATACATATGAAATATAGTTGTAGGTGTTAGTATTCATACACACTCACTACAGGAAACAGTGAAGATAAATGCAGCAACCAGAATCTACAACACAGCCTGACTCCTGTGAGACTTACTCACCCTTTTAACTGCTTAAAGGTGCCTTCAGCACTTTGAGTGACAGGCCCTGTACTCAATTTGAAAGCAAAATAAAAGCATACTATTAGGCCCTACCACAAGACCATTGTAACACTAGTCTGTATGACCTACCACTAAGCCATGACTCACATACAGGAATATAGTGCTAAAATAAGTATAACATGTAATATTAGGAATGAAGATAAAGGCAATATAGGATGTGTACTACCCAAAGCATGTCAGGTAGACTTTTACTGTCCTAATTACTGGATTCCCATACTAGTTTAGTGTTAACAGAAACAGCCCTGCTAATTGTTAGCTTGTACTTAATAATGTAAGCTAATGTACATATATGAAAGTATGTATATGTACACACATATATATATGTGTATATATATATATATATATATATATATATATATATATATATATATATATATAAATACATATGGAAATATAGTTGTAGGTGTCAGTATGCATACACACTCACTACAGGGAACAGGTGAGAGAAATGCAGCAACCTGAATTTACAACACAGCATGAATCATGAGAGACTTACTAACCTTCACACTCACAGAACACTGCCGACAGCATACCAGCATGGTCCACGCCCTTACAATCTGAAAGGGCAATGCCTATCTCACATACCCTTTTATAGCACTGTCCTGAAATCACAGTGAGACATGCAATCAGTACACAACTGGCTGCATGCAATTAGCAAATGCTGCCTTACAATTGGTGCAGAGGCCATCACATGGACCTATGCAGATACCTACAAAAGCATCCAGTACTAACACTCCACACATGCAATACATTCATTGCACCAAACCAATGGAGAGAGAGAGAGAGAGCGAGAGAGAGAGAGAGAAAAAGAAAGAAAGCAAGAAAGAAAGAAAGAAAGAAAGAAAGAAAGAAAGAAAGAAAGAAAGAAAGAAAGAAAGAAAGAAAGGCAGTGATAAAAAAACTGCATCATCACAGCAACAAAACCAGCAGCAGCAAACAGCAATTAGCACCAGTGACACAGCAACAGCTGACACAAACACAGGTAATGCAAAGTAGCAGGTTAATACTGTGTTTACTGTGAAACCTCCAAATGTATCATAGTTCACTACCTATAGGTATGTCCATGAGATAGGTTGTGTGTACATAGTCCTGATATATATACATATGTAATATTGCTGTACATGTCTTCCATACTTAAAACTTCCATAGCTTAGAACACAAGGCCAGTTATCAGCAGTGATTCACAGAAGTGCTGAGAAGCTGTGTATTATGTGGAATTAGCGTACCAGTGAAATAACAAGCTAACAAATAATAAGCATATAAACAAAGCTAGATTCAGGAGGCTTGGATGTAGTGTATGCTACAGCAAACAAGGTGTACCAATGTCAGTAAGATACAGTTCAAATATGCAGGCACTATAAACCTTAAACCAGAAGTTCCCAGCTATGAATGGCAGAGTACAGCCTATTCTCACACAAGAGTGCAGACCACAAACCTTGTTAATGTTAAATAACTGGCCTGAAGCCCAACTGCTTATACCAGAACTAATACACTTGGACAATGGGCTCTCAATCAGCAGTTCCCAACTTAGAAGAATGAAAGCTACCTGTCCTGCCACCACAGTGCTTGCCACAAACCTTCCTAATGTAAAACAACTGGTCTGAAGGCCAAGTGCTTAATCCAAAAGACTTAGAATGATAGCTACACTTTAATCAAGTTACAACCAAGCAGTAATAACTACAATTTAATATTTTATGTATAGAATGTGTACCATATATTGCTGACATACTCTGCTGATATCCTGTTTGTGTACTTTTCCAGGGAGATATGGCTCCAAAAAGGAACCCTGCATACTCTGCTGCAGAGAACGAAGTGATCCACCAGAGCCTGGTGTATGACTATGACATCCTGTTTTCACGCACCACCCAGAATCAGCAGGAGAGGTCTGCACTGTGGCAAAACATTGTCAGCAGGATAAATGATGTTGGCATGCATGATAGGACATATGAGCAGGTGAGACATCACTGCAGTGATTTGATTAGAAATGTCCACCAGCGTGCTGCAGATATCCGCAGGCAACAGGTTGCCACAGGTGGGGGGGGGGTGGCCACACATCCCCCACTCACCAGACAGGAGGGGCTACTGTTAAGTGTCGAGGATCCAGCCCCAGAACAACAACAGCATCAGACTTGCATCATGATGGAGGTTGGATCCACACAGCAGCAAGACACTGAGCATGCAGGTAAGATGCCATATGTACATATGACTGTTTTGTTCACTGTTACTTCATGCATGCATAAGGTGTGCATGTGGCATGTATCTGTCATCATGATATGTAATTGTGCATGTGTGATACTGGCATTATGAGCAGCTGATGTGTATAAGGGAACTGGTGTACTACTGTACTGTATCATATGCAAAAACAATGGCACACTTGTGCCCACTAACATTACTTTCTTCATATTTCCAGGTCCCTCCCATCTAGCAATGAGGCAGGCCATACATGCTGGTGAGTGTGTTTATCATTACCTAAAAAACGATTTATAATACTAGTAAGAGTAGTGTAACTCCATAGTATACATGCTGGTGAGTGTGTTTAATAATACCTGCAATACTCAAGTTAATACTAGTAAGAGTGGTGTAACTCAGTACTGATGTGTGTGTGTACTGTGGGGTGTGCATGTGTGCAAATGTGCCTGTGCCCATGTGTGCATGTGTGTGTGTGTCCATGAGTGCATGTGTCCATTTCTGAATGTGTGCATTTGTATTGAAGTGCATCACCGTAAAATATGTCTTGAGACTGTAATCTGTGTTCCCTGTTTTCCTCCCGTAGGTTCTGGTGCTGCTCTGGTGACCTGCAGCAGGGAACCTGAATCTTGTGCCCCAGGTACTGATGATGAGGAAATGTCTATAATGGTGCAGAAAGGTGTGTCTGGGTCCACCATTGGTCAGCCAATTGACAGTACACAGCTGTCAACCCCTTCAATGCGCACAGTCATCCTGCCATTACATCCTTTGTCACCATTGTCCCTAGGTGATGGACAGTCTGCATTGGGCATAGATCAGGGTAATGTGGTACCTGTGGTACATGCATCCCCACAAAGCAGCCATGAGCAGGGTCCTCCATTGGTACCACGCAGACAGTCGCCCATGGGTTCTCGTGGGGGCATCCGTGGCCGTACTACCTCTGGCTGATGTGCCCAAGGAGGTATGTCAACCTCCACTATGTTTCGGACTGTTATGCAGGCACAGGCACATATGGAAAGGTACACCAGACAGGGTCTGAGGGAGCTGACAGCATGTCGCACAGCCATGACAGATGGCATGCGTGACATTGCGAATGCTATTCGTAATTTCACAGATGTCGTTGACAGACGTTGTGGGGACATACAACAGCTGCTCCGCAACCAAATGTCCATGGGCCAGGGCGATGGTGTGCATTTGTGGCATCGACGTGGCCATATGCCAGCAACAGCACCAGCTGGCAGTCGCCGCGGACGACAACAGGCCCACTCACGCACCTCAAGTGCCAGCAGCAGCCCCAGCTATGCTGGGTTAGTGCTGTCATCAGGACGCCCCAGGAGACCACGTGCACATGGCTCTGAACAGTCCCAACAGGGAACTGTGTCCAGTCAACACACACCCGCTTCCGATGACAGTACCCAGTCTGGGTTAGTACCAGATACCGTCCGTAGCACCCCTGCCAGGCACAGGTACCATGTCTATGCCCACAGACACTGATCTGGATGACCTGACAGGTGCAGTCTGTGGCTGTCCACAAAATCCTGTACATGGCAGCCATTATGTGGGACTGTGTGCGTGCTTACACACATGCAGAAATTTAACACCTAGGGCAAACACATACACACACACACTGCACCAACACTGGTCCACCCTGTACTGCTGCCCCTCACAAACACACATACACACACATGCCAATTGGTGGTACCCACCTCCTGCATACTACAACATCAGTGCAGGAAAAGGTAAACACATTGCTGATGCACAGGGTGACTACATAGATGTGTATAAGTAGTAACATGTTGGTAACTGTTCACTGTTCCACTATGATTGTGTGTATATCCCAGCATTCCTGCTGCAGTAACTGTATGAATGTCCTGAATTGTTATTTGCACCCATACTACTTACCAAAGTGTACCAGCTGCACACCATCACATGCTACCATTGACTGTGGGAATGTGCATCATGTGCTGTATTGTAGATTCAGCTATATGTATCTGTTCTGTCACACATACATTTACACAACCCTGCTACCCCCACACATGCACATGCTCACCTGCCATTTCCATTATTTATTACCCTACATGAGTAGCTGTCGACACATGACAGGTACACATTTGAAAAGTGCACTATTTGGATTACTACCGATTTCCTCTTCTCTACCTGTACTCACAGGGTGCAGGCAACCTCATTAGTTGTGCATCAGGTACTGTGGTTCCCTGATTGCCACATCCAACATGTTTTCCATACGGAAATGCACACACAGAAACATCCCACATCCACACACTTGCCACATTCAGGTTTCAAAACACTATCTAGGTATGTTCTGGTACATGTGCATGTTACAGTAGCATGTAGCACTATACTGAGTACTGGCAGTTGTTTGTATAGGGTGCTGTCAACATCACTGTTTGTTAAGGGAAATGTGCACCCTGCAGTGCGCAGCCCCATTTGGCAAAAGCCACATCCCACCCCCAGCATTGTGCACACACACTAACCCCACTCACACTAAAACACATACTTTCCATTTGCAAGATTCAAACCCCTACCTAACTGCGTTATGACACTAGAGACAGACACATTAGCAGAGTGTGCTATTTGCATTAGTGGGAGAAATCCTTTCTAATGCTGTACTTAGAGGGTGATGACATCATCTGTGTTTAGGAAGAGGGATGTGCACCCTGTAGTGTGTTCTCCCAGTTGGCAAAATGCACTTTTCCCTCACAGCATTATGCACACACACAAACCCTACTCATGCACATTCCCTTTGCAGGATTCAAACCCTACCTAACTATGTTATGACACTAGAGACAGACGCATTAGCAGAGCGCGCTATACAAATTACTGGGGAGCTTTAATTCAGGTAATATAGTTATAGAGTGCTGACATCATCAGTGTTTCAAAAGGGGAATCTGCATCCTGTAGTGTACTTTCACAGTTGCTAATAGGGGCATTTCCCGCACACACATAGATGTGTTTGAGGTTTGCATATGTGGGGGATCCAGTACTCCAGTGTGATTAGTATATGGTTCGATTGCAACAATGAGGGATATACTTCAAGTGGTGAGCATTTTGTACTCATGTTTGTGATGATCAGGTCTAGTATATTTTTCCCCTCTTGTGGGAATGTTGACTACTTGTTCCATAGCTAAAGAGTTTCTGAACTATGGGAACCCTAGAGCTTGGGTATTGTGGCTTGAGTAATGTTCACAGTCTATGTTTGGGTAGTTGAAGTCACCCAGTATGATGGTGTTTGCAGAGAAATCTATACTCTCCTGTGTCTTCATGAAGGCTGTGTGGGATTCCTGAGTTTGAGAGGGTGATGTAAGAGCTCCTCTGTGTCTCTTTTCATGTGGTCCAGGGAGGTACGTCTCAGGTTGTTCACACCAGCATGGACAATGACTGCCTCATACTTGTACTTGCTGTGGAGTGACCTGAGTGCTTGTGTTATGTGGCACATTCTATCACCCGACAGGTAGCTAAATGTGACCCTCACCTTGCTCAGTCTGGAGAGTGGGACGTCAGTGTGTCTGACTATGGCATCACCTATTATAGGTGTGTCACACATTGTGTTTGGCCTTATGGACTGTGCCTATTAAGAACACTGACTTTGTGAGGTCTGTGTTGCTTGTGATATGTGTTCATGTGGGATGCAGCATGTCTGGCCATGTCATTTCTGTCCGTGGTCTGGTAAGTATCACCTTTGGTGACATAGGTATTCATATGTCAGCTGGTGAGCATTTGCAGTGTTACCTACTGAAAGTGGTACAGCTTGTTTGTTGTACAATGGACTACATGCAGCCCTGCTTACAGTAGCTATGTTTGCATGCATGTTTCCTTGCTGTTACGCTGGAATACTGATCCGACCTGCCATGCAGAGTTACACAGCTTCTGTGTACTCCTAGTGACATCTGCATAGCTTACTATATGTATGTTCATGTCTCACTTGACAGAATGTCACTGTTTCTCCCGTTCACATGTACGTTGCCTGTGACACTTTGCATATGACTTACCTGGCATCTGTCCACGTGAGCAGTCATATATGCCACTGCAGGACTCTAAACCTGATGATGCACACACTCGAAACATTCCTCAGCATGGAGAACATCGCCATCTGTGCAGTAACAGATACCGGATTCAGGGCTACAAACAGCACCCCAGCACTACCAAGTTATACCTCATACCATGCTTTTCAGGCCCAAAACTTGCACAAAACCACAAAAGGAGGTGGTGTATTGATATTCATCCAAGATACCCACACCTCCAGGTTGGTGGCAAAGCACCAAACATTAGAGACTATCCATATGCAAGTAACAATGGGTAAAACTGCCTTCCAGGTTATAGCCTGCTACAGACCACCCTCACAAACACAAGAACCGCACTTGGCCTTCCTGAAAACAATTGGAAATATGTAGGTCTGTCCATACACCATTATATTGAGTGAGTTAAACTACCCAAACATAGACTGGGAGCATGACTGTAGCTCCAACACCCTAGCCCAAAGATTACTAGAATTTATATACCAAAATGCTATGGAACAACTTGTTACCACTCACACAAGAGGGGAAAACATACTGAACCTGATCATCACCAACATGGGGACTCTATGCTCCAGACCAGAAGTGTATCCCTCACTGGTAAGATCAGACCATATCTCACTGGATATTCACATCCCAAGGCCACCCCCTGCACAGAAGAATACAGGCAACAACTCATGTAAAGCAAGTTCACACTCCTCATAAATGATGTGGAAACCTTCAAAGCCCCCAGGCCTGTTGAAAATATGGACCAGACTGCAGATACCTGTATAAAGGCATTCTATGGACACCTTCAGGAATGCATGGATCATGCAATCCCAAATAAAAGCAAGACCCAATCCTCCAAAGGCAGACGTCCTGTGTGGTGGACACCAGCCATAAACAAACTATACAATAGAAGGATGAAGCTACTAAATGATACAACAAACTCCCAAAATGTGAAGGCATCACTGATGAGTATTAGACGAAAACTACAGGCACTCATAAGATTGTCTAAGGCCATCTTTGAGAGAAAATTCCACAAGACACTGAGGATAACCACAAGGCTTTCTTTAGTTATGTTAGAAACCTGGGTGGTAATTCCCAGATATGCTCAGAGGTAGTCCAAAATGTCAAAAGAAATACCAAACACACAGACATTGCCAACATCCTAGTGGACAGGTTCACTGCTAACTTCTCCCCCCCTCCACACCAAAAGGGCAAATATTTCTCTCAGCAGAGTGCTGCCCCCCTGACATCTCAGATGCTCAGGTAAGAGCTGCCCTCTCCAAAGCAATAAACACTGCATCAATGGGACCAGACAGTGTCCCAGGCTGTGTCCTACATGAACTCCAAGAAGAGCTACACCCAGACATAACACTACTGTTCAATCCCAGCCTTACTACACGATATGTGGCCAAAGAGTGGCGTACAGCAACAGTGGTCCCTCTACATTTAGGTGGTGCCTTAATGGATCCTGGACACTATTGCCCCATAAGTCTGAATAGCTTGGTCTGCAAAGCTATGGCAAGGATCATCAGGAACCTCATAAATATAGATATTGGGGACCTACAGACACTGCATCATACACAGTTTGGCTTTTTTAATGGCAGATCCTGCCTCTCAAACCTGTTTGATTTCTTTGAAACAGTCACCAAGGCCACTGTCAAGGGGAAGGTGGTCTACACAGCCTACCTGGACCTTGCATAAGCCTTTGATACAATACCCCACTTGTGCATTCTAGGGAAGCTCACCAGTGTACATATTAATCCCTATGTCACTATGGATATTGTACAGTGGCTCAAGGGCAGAACACACATGGTTAGAATTGCTGGAGCCATGTCAGCCTCAAACCAGTTACAAGTGGTGTCCCACAAGGCTCAGCCCTGGGATCTGTCTTGTTCAGTATATATTTATCAGAGGTACTGGCCAACATGGAAGGACTGTGGCTGAGCAAGTCGCAGATGACTGCAAACTGGACACCATAATCAACTCTCCAGCCAACACACACATCCTCCAAAAGGGCCTCTTAGAAACAGATGACTTGTGCCACAGCCATGGCCTCAAGCTGAATGCCAAAAGGTGTATAGTCATCCCCTTTGGCAAAAACAAAGTGACCACAAAGTACCACATATGTGTTAATCCATTAAGTACAGAAGAAGGAATTATGGACCTTGGGGTACACAAGTTGATAGCATTCTCTCATTTGACAACCACATGGCCAAAGTGGTTAGAAAAACGTTTTATATAGGCCACCTCATCATGAAGGGATTCACATGTAGATCAGGGGAGGACATTGTGCCTCTTTACTCATCCCTCATCATGCCCATAATTGACTACAATGCTCCTGTTGGCATGCACCTTACCAGACACCTGCAGCAACTGGAAAGACCACAAAAGTACCTCAACAAGAGGATCAAAGGGCTCAAACAGATGCCACATACTGCCTGGTTAAAGAAACAGCAGCTCTACTCAGTGGCATACTGCCTCTTCATAGGCAATATGTGCCTGACATATAAAGCCATGTCAAACCCTGACTTAATGGTCATGCTGCACCTCAGAATATCCAAATCCCATCAAGCTACACGCTGGAAAGACTTGAACCTCAGGAGTGATATACATAGGACATGCTGGAGGGACACATTCATAACACAGAGGCTCCCTTCACTCTGGAATATTATCCCAATACAGGTTAGGCAGAGTCACTCAGTGACTGTCTTCAAGAGGAATATTAATGACTGGATGGGACATTGTAGGTTTACCCTGGGTATCTCTTATGTGTCACTGTTAGACAGAGGCACAGTATACTAACCTTGGAAAAGGGCATAGCAAGATAGATTTATAATGCATGGTGAAAGCCACACACATTCTGGCTAGGTTTATAAATGCTCTAGGGCAGATAGCCTAGTATGAACCTATGAACCTATGTATCTTGTTCACCATTGGCCCTATGTGCTGTTAATCACCAATGCAATCTCAATACTATGGTAGCATGTGCAAAGGTCAGTTGTCAGTCACCTCTATGGTACAGTTGTGGAATATGTGAGTCATGTAGTAATGTCACAGCTGCCACATGTACACAGTCAACCCTATCCCCTACCCATGTATGTACAACACATGTATGAGATGGCAACACATAGCCAAACTGTGGACTAAGCACTCTGAACCCAGTACTGGCATAACCTGTCAGGTGGCATGAAATACTACAGTGACTGCAATACCAGTCTGATGTAGACCTACACTGACAGCAATACAAGCACAGGAACACACCAGGCCATTCATGGAGCCTAAGAATGGCATCCTGCCTGAGTGGCAGACACCTCTGCAGCTGGCACACAGGCATATGTTAGGCCTGAACACAGCACGCATAACACATAGCACACAAATCCTGTGTGCTAAACAAGCACAGTCTGTACAGCTATACAACACTCCTGCTGCAGTTGTGTTAGGTACTTTTATTGTCCGGTACAGTGAGGTCATGCTCACCAGGCTGGACTAGGTGAAGGTCACAGTGATATCCTCATGGGGCACTATGGTCCACCACATAACACAAGCATACAGGTCAGTCAGATGCATGGACACATATGACTCAGTCATTGTCCATGCCACTACAGCTGACGTGTGATGTCCCTCACTGGAATACATGATAGGGAACATGGAAGGGCTCACTGAGCAAGTGGCTCAGGCTGGTAGAACCCTGACCTTGGTTGGCATCATACCCTCACCAGGAATGCTGACATATTACTGAATGCTAATGAATTACTGTAGCTACAACACCCTAGCTGAAAGGTTTTTAGCATGCAGTCACTGCATTGCTATGGAACAACTTCTTACCACTCCCACAACAGGTGAAAACATGCAGCACCTGTTCATCAACAACATGTAGACTATATGCCCCAGACCAGGTGTGTATCCCTCACTGCTAGGTTGATAGCATCTACATCTCACACTGTATATACACATCCCACATGCAGCACCTGCACAGAAGACCACAGTCATCATGTTACCCAGTGCAAATACCATGTATTCACATGTGGCAGGCATCACACATGGTAAGTAAGCGACAACACCAAAAAAACTGAGAAAGACCCAAGAAGAGCAGGAAAACTGTGGTAAATGTCAAATACCACTCTGATTCGAGTTGCCGGAAAAATAATGATGTATTCAAAATCTGAAAATCTTATTAGTCCCAGATGTCAAGTCCAAAAACCAAAAAGTCAGTGCTTAGAAGTCGAAATTGCTTTAATGATCCAAAACCAAAATGAAACAAACGAGCGCTTTCGCCTGGTGTATCCCAGGCTTTATCAAGTTACAATATGCTGTGTGGCCATTCCCTTTATTTATACCATGGGATAGGCCAATCAATTAATTAATTAACCATTTGTAGCGTCATTTGGCAATAAAAGAAACATTTTTTAAAAAATCTATACCCATATATAAAATATATAAAATATAATCAATTACATATCCTGTACACACTGTGTACTAGCTAAAAAAGCAAATGATAACTACATACATTACACATGTAACAATATGCTTATTCATTTTCATAAAAAATATACCATTTATAAATTCTGTATATTATAAAAAACTCTGGAAACCAGAGTGTTAATTAACCACTATCAAACTATCTATCTGTATAAAAATGTCTTACCAGAAGCATGTAATAGTCCAGAACCCAACCAGTAGATTCCAAACTACCTACTAAAAATTATATTGTTCATGTTTTAACATACAAAATGGTAAGACACCCCTAAAAACAGCACATCAACAGGAAAGCTTAGGAAACACTAGATCCTACATTACTTTTGACCAGAGCCCCAGAAGGATGATGTCAAAGGTGTCAAATGATGAGATACAGCCCCTGTACCCCTATAGTTGCTTATTTCTGATTTTGAGTACACTTTTAAGGCTAACACTGTCATTTAGGCCGGGAAATCTGGTAGCATCCAACTGCAGTTGCCACATCAATTCACGATGTTCAAGAAAATTCTCCCAGTCTCCTCCTCTGGGATCAGGACTAACCCTTTCAAGAATAAAGAATTTAATCACCATGTTACTACATTTTAACGAGTGCCTAAAAAAGGCATTACTCTCTTTTTTCTTTTCGATATCATATATGTGTTCATACATTCTTTTTCTAATAGTCCTGGTTGTTTTTCCCACATAAAATGCGGAACATACAATGCATAGACCCAGATATACCACCCCAAATGAATTACAGTTAAAATGTTCCCGTGCTCTCAACATACGGCCTCTAGATGGAATATGCACATGGTCATCATTCAAAAGGTGAGGGCATTGATTACATGCCCCATACTTATAAGAACCATTCTTTCTAAATGCGTTGGTACTATTAGTGATGAAATGATTATGTCCAACTTGTTCGAACATATCTTTTAAATTTTTATCACGTTTCCTGATAAATTGAATTTTCTCAGGTAGCCAAGATTTAATGTCATTTTGGGACATTAATACTGGCCAAAACATGTTCATAGTATGTTCAATACATTCTGCATCTTCAGAATAAGTGTATGCAAAACCTCTAGAAATATCGGCATGCCCCTGTCTATTATTATTGGGTAACGGAAACCCGTGTCCTAGTAATGGGGGGTAGTGTGAGTCTCTCTTTGTTTCGATCTCATCCGCACATATGTTAATCAACCAAACTGGGTACCCTCTCTCCTTAAATAAAGTAGTTAAATGCTGGATTTCATTCGAAAATAAATTCCAAGTGCTGCACATTCTTGAGGCTCGAATCATCTGCCCTCTGACTATACCTCTTTTGATGTAATGTGGATGGAAACTATCAAAATGCAAAAATGCATTTGAAAATGTTTCCTTTCTAAAAATCTGGGATGTAAAGGTGTTGTTACCCCTGTCCTTCACCAAAGCTACACCAAGATAATGTAGAGAGTGTTCACTGAGTTTGTACGTGAAAGCTAAAAAATTGGTAGAAGAATTTAAATAGTTAAAGAACTCCAGGAAACTATCCTTAGAACCTTGCCATAATAGACAAACATCATCCAGGTAACGCTTATAAAAAATGATGTTGCTCTTTCAATCTGATGCATGAATAAACGTGGACTCCCATTTATGCAGTACTATATTAGCATAGGAGGAGGCACATGGGGCACCCATGGCCACCCCCTTGCACTGCCTAAAAAATTCACCACTGAAAAAAATGTAGTTATTATGCAAGATAATTTCCATGAATTCCACAATTAAATTGACCATATTATTATTAAACCCTGATTCAGTGGCCAGAATCTCCGTAAACCACTCAATACCAGTGTTGTGAGGTATGCTAGGGAACAGTTCGATAACATCAATGGTTACCATCAACAAATCAGGATGATATCTGTCCAAGGGTATACTGGCTAAAAATTCCCAAGAGTCTTTGCAAATATAGGGTAGTGAAGAAGCAAAGCTTTTTAAACTATATTCCACAAATTTGCTCAAAGGCTCGAATGCCACCTGCACCTGATACCACAGGACGAAATTTTAAAGGTTCTAACCCTTTATGAACTTTCGGTATTCCGAATATAATCGGAATTCTGGGGTTAGAGACATGTAGGAAGTTAAAGAGCTTATCATTAATGCAACCTTGTAATAAATGATCTTTTATCAAATAATTAATCTTAGCATAAGCTACATTAACTTCATTCCTGGAGACTTGTTCATAAGTGTTGTTATCTTGTAAGATGTCATGAACATAATTTTCATAGTCAAAATGTTGCATCAAAACCACCCCCCACCTTTATCTGCTTTCATTACTCGGATTCTATTTTCTTTCAAAATGTTCACTACCTCTTCCAATTTTACATCAAAATTGACCATGCTAGAATTGTGAGGTAAGCCACAATTTCTTCTGAGTTCTTTTTCCACTAACTCTTCATAAATTCTCAGACTAGGATGAGTAGGTGGGTTAAAGGTACTACTTCTATGTAGGCTCTTATCAGTAACATTCTGACCTTTGAAATAGATAGCCAAATTTAAATTCCTGATGAATAATTTTAATTCCACTAATAAATTAGGTAAATGAGATGATTTGGCAGGGACAAATTGGAAACCTTTAATGAATAAATCAAAAAATTCCGGAGTAGTGTCTAGCTCAGTAAAATTGTACAAGGTCAAATTGTTGTTAGTTACTACCTTACAATTACTACCAGCTTCCGTATTTTCTCCATAGGAAGAATGGTCACCCATGAAGATGGTCTGTACCCCCTCCCCCAAATTTGCTGATGGCATGGTTGCTATATTCCTGTCTATCTGTCTTGAAGAGTGATTATTATTGTCAGGTGAGTGGCTCCTATCATTAAGCCCTTCTTCAAAGGCCAAAATTATCTGCGCCCTCTCCCCCAATTCTGCTGGTAATATGACTGATTCCTCCCCATCGGTCTGCCCTGGGGAAACTGAAAAAAATGAGGGGAACTATTACCACCCTTTTGTGCCAATCGCTCACTCCTCCTAGGGGGGTCCGCATCAGGAGTACTGGTGTTATTGTCATTCCTTCCCATAGTATCTAAATTAACATTGTTTGTAGTGTTTGAGTTATGTCCCATTGGTGAAGGATATGCCCTGCCATCCCTATATTGTTGTTGCGTGGCGAGCCTGAAGAGGCCCCGGTAACAAGGAAAGAATTTAACCATGTTTTACAGTTGCTCACACAAATCAGTAACGCTTTGAATAACGGCAATGGCGACCGGGATATGTCGATTCCGGGAAACCAACAACATGAGGCGTTACTTAACAGGGGAACCGAGAACATTCAGGAGCCGAACGGCGCTGGAGGCAACCAAGGGTATTTACCCATGACAACAGCTACGGAGGGTTCCAACAAGGAGAGAGAACGAACTAAAACTTCTGGTGTTTCTAACATTAATGGAAGAGCGTTCAGTTTTAAAGCTTGAACTGAGTTCCAACCAAGCTTTAAACAAGGTACTGTAAATACAAGTTCCAACAAATTGGACTCGGACTTTGACGAGTTCAACAAGAAACTGTATACATATAAAAATGCACAGTTGGAAATTAATTATTTGACTGAATGTCTCAAGGTACAAAGAGTTCCGAAAGGTTTGCGTGTATACAAATTTCCTAATGGAGCCAAACTTGGCTCAGTTTTACATTCCCAGTTAGTTGAATTGTTCAACCAGACAGGGCTTGAAATGTTAGAACTAATGATAAATGACTACCAAAATAAAGCTAACAATATTTTGAATGAACTAACTGAACTGAATGATACAATAGTTAAGCATAAGAATTTTCTAGGTTATAAAAAGAAATATGATGATGTTTTCCTAGAGGTAGACCAGCATTGCTTGAAAGTTTTGGAAAGAAAAACTAGGAAGTTGGAAAGGGACCTACAGGAATATAGGGATGGCAGGGCATATCCTTCACCAATGGGACATAACTCAAACACTACAAACAATGTTAATGTAGATACTATGGGAAGGAATGACAATAACACCAGTACTCCTGATGCGGACCCCCCTAGGAGGAGTGAGCGATTGGCACAAAAGGGTGGTAATAGTTCCCCTCATTTTTTTCAGTTTCCCCAGGGCAGACCGATGGGGAGGAATCAGTCATATTACCAGCAGAATTGGGGGAGAGGGCGCAGATAATTTTGGCCTTTGAAGAAGGGCTTAATGATAGGAGCCACTCACCTGACAATAATAATCACTCTTCAAGACAGATAGACAGGAATATAGCAATCATGCCATCAGCAAATTTGGGGGAGGGGGTACAGACCATCTTCATGGGTGACCATTCTTCCTATGGAGAAAATACGGAAGCTGGTAGTAATTGTAAGGTAGTAACTAACAACAATTTGGCCTTGTACAATTTTACTGAGCTAGACACTACTCCGGAATTTTTTGATTTATTCATTAAAGGTTTCCAATTTGTCCCTGCCAAATCATCTCATTTACCTAATTTATTAGTGGAATTAAAATTATTCATCAGGAATTTAAATTTGGCTATCTATTTCAAAGGTCAGAATGTTACTGATAAGAGCCTACATAGAAGTAGTACCTTTAACCCACCTACTCATCCTAGTCTGAGAATTTATGAAGAGTTAGTGGAAAAAGAACTCAGAAGAAATTGTGGCTTACCTCACAATTCTAGCATGGTCAATTTTGATGTAAAATTGGAAGAGGTAGTGAACATTTTGAAAGAAAATAGAATCAGTAATGAAAGCAGATAAAGGTGGGGGTGGTTTTGATGCAACATTTTGACTATGAAAATTATATTCATGACATCTTACAAGATAACAACACTTATGAACAAGTCTCCAGGAATGAAGTTAATGTAGCTTATGCTAAGATTAATTATTTGATAAAAGATCATTTATTACAAGGTTGCATTAATGAGAAGCTCTTTAACTTCCTACATGTCTCTAACCCCAGAATTCCGATTATATTCGAATGCGAAAGTTCATAAAGGGTTAGAACCTTTAAAATTTCGTCCTGTGGTATCAGGTGCAGGTGGCATTACGGAGCCTTTGAGCAAATTTGTGGAATATAGTTTAAAAAGCTTTGCTTCTTCACTACCCTATATTTGCAAAGACTCTTGGGAATTTTTAGCCAGTATACCCTTGGACAGATATCATCCTGATTTGTTGATGGTAACCATTGATGTTATCGAACTGTTCCCTAGCATACCTCACAACACTGGTATTGAGTGGTTTACGGAGATTCTGGCCACTGAATCAGGGTTTAATAATAATATGGTCAATTTAATTGTGGAATTCATGGAAATTATCTTGCATAATAACTACATTTTTTTCAGTGGTGAATTTTTTAGGCAGTGCAAGGGGGTGACCATGGGTGCCCCATGTGCCTCCTCCTATGCTAATATAGTACTGCATAAATGGGAGTCCACGTTTATTCATGCATCAGATTGGAAGAGCAACATCATTTTTTATAAGCGTTACCTGGATGATGTTTGTCTATTATGGCAAGGTTCTAAGGATAGTTTCCTGGAGTTCTTTAACTATTTAAATTCTTCTACCAATTTTTTAGCTTTCACGTACAAACTCAGTGAACACTCTCTACATTATCTTGATGTAGCTTTGGTGAAGGACAGGGGTAACAACACCTTTACATCCCAGATTTTTAGAAAGGAAACATTTTCAAATGCATTTTTGCATTTTGATAGTTTCCATCCACATTACATCAAAAGAGGTATAGTCAGAGGGCAGATGATTCGAGCCTCAAGAATGTGCAGCACTTGGAATTTATTTTCGAATGAAATCCAGCATTTAACTACTTTATTTAAGGAGAGAGGGTACCCAGTTTGGTTGATTAACATATGTGCGGATGAGATCGAAACAAAGAGAGACTCACACTACCCCCCATTACTAGGACACGGGTTTCCGTTACCCAATAATAATAGACAGGGGCATGCCGATATTTCTAGAGGTTTTGCATACACTTATTCTGAAGATGCAGAATGTATTGAACATACTATGAACATGTTTTGGCCAGTATTAATGTCCCAAAATGACATTAAATCTTGGCTACCTGAGAAAATTCAATTTATCAGGAAACGTGATAAAAATTTAAAAGATATGTTCGAACAAGTTGGACATAATCATTTCATCACTAATAGTACCAACGCATTTAGAAAGAATGGTTCTTATAAGTGTGGGGCATGTAATCAATGCCCTCACCTTTTGAATGATGACCATGTGCATATTCCATCTAGAGGCCGTATGTTGAGAGCACGGGAACATTTTAACTGTAATTCATTTGGGGTGGTATATCTGGGTCTATGCATTGTATGTTCCGCATTTTATGTGGGAAAAACAACCAGGACTATTAGAAAAAGAATGTATGAACACATATATGATATCGAAAAGAAAAAAGAGAGTAATGCCTTTTTTAGGCACTCTTTAAAATGTAGTAACATGGTGATTAAATTCTTTATTCTTGAAAGGGTTAGTCCTGATCCCAGAGGAGGAGACTGGGAGAATTTTCTTGAGCATCGTGAATTGATATGGCAACTGCAGTTGGATGCTACCAGATTTCCCGGCCTAAATGACAGTGTTAGCCTTAAAAGTGTACTCAAAATCAGAAATAAGCAACTATAGGGGTACAGGGGCTGTATCTCATCATTTGACACCTTTGACATCATCCTTCTGGGGCTCTGGTCAAAAGTAATGTAGGATCTAGTGTTTCCTAAGCTTTCCTGTTGATGTGCTGTTAGTAGGGGTGTCTTACCATTTTGTATGTTAAAACTTGAACAATATAATTTTTAGTAGGTAGTTTGGAATCTACTGGTTGGGTTCTGGACTATTACATGCTTCTGCTAAGACATTTTTATACAGATAGATAGTTCGATAGTGGTTAATTAACACTCTGGTTTCCAGAGTTTTTTATAATATACAGAATTTATAAATGGTATATTTTTTATGAAAATGAACAAGCATATTGATACATGTGTAATGTATGTAGTTATCATTTGCTTTTTTAGCTAGTACACAGTGTGTACAGGATATGTAATTGATTATATTTTATATATTTTATATATGGGTATAGATTTTTTAAAAAATGTTTCTTTTATTGCCAAATGACGCTACAAATGGTTAATTAATTAATTGATTGGCCTATCCCATGGTATAAATAAAGGGAATGGCCACACAGCATATTGTAACTTGATAAAGCCTGGGATACATCACACATGGTAACTATTGAAGGTCACAGGTACATATGTGTATTTGGCATACACATACATCATGTGTGCATTGCCATAACTGGTTTAATCGATGTCATGCATTATTGTGAGAAACAACCCGCACACATGGGCATTCTGTGTGAGCAAAACACACGTGACATGTCTGGAATCAAAAGCCATAAATAATTGTGCTATTGTTTACAAAGGGGTATGTGCATCCTGTAGTGTGTTTTCCCAGTTGCCAAAAGGGATGTTCCTTTCATACAAACTTACACACACACTTGCCAGATTCAAACCCCTACCGAACTATGTTATGACACTAGAGATGGACACATTAGCAGAGCATGCTATTCGCATTACTGGGAGATTTTCTTTCTCCTGATATACTTATAGGGTGCTGACATCATCAGTGTTTAGAAAGGGGAATGGGCATCCTGTGGTGTGTTTTCACAGTTGCCAAAAGGGATGCCCCTTTAATACACACTTACACACACACTAACCCCCCCTTCACACACACTTGCTAGATTCAAACCCCTACCTAGCTATGTTATGACACTAGAGACAGATGCATTAGCGGAGCGCACTATTCACATTACTGAGAGATTTCCTTTCTCCTGATATAGGGTGCTGACATCATCAGTGTTTAGAAAGGGAAATGAGCATCCTGTGGTGTGTTTTCCCAGTTGCTAAAAGGAACATTTCCCTCACACAGACTTGCACACGACCAACCACAATCACCCACACACACACACTCTGGATAAGCTGTCATTCCCTAGGGCAAACAGCCTAGTGTTGACCTCTACACCCATATGTTTAACTGTCAGATGCACATTATTTGGTGCTGATAGCAGTGTTTGCAGGTCTTTATTGCCATAACATTTCCTGTTTGTATGAACAACTTGTGTATCTGTGGAAGATGTTTGCATATGGGGGAAATCCACTATATCATGTATGTCTCTGTAGTCATTTAAGTGTGAGCACTGGTCAGATTGCTATAATGCTGTTGGTTACTGGAATAACACGTACATATACCAGATATATGTGGCAAAATGCTAAACTGATATTTGGACTAAGTGTGTGAGCATGCCCAGTTCAGCCTTCCCATGGCATGTTGTGTGAAAGATGTCTCATTTATCAAAGTGTGTGAGCATGCCCAGTGTGAGCTTTCCATATGTTGAACTCTGCAGCCCATCACATTTGTGGATGAGTGTGAACTTCAACAAATATCTCCTGTTTATGGTTGTGTGTTCTGTGTCATGTTGTGTAGTTACTGTCCAAATGCTTTTTGTGTGAACACAACAGGGATTATACTGTGCCTGCAGGTTTTGCATGGGATACTTTGCATACAATTGTCAACATCCGTTCATACTGACCTAACACTGTAGTACTGTATAGTGTAGTGGTTCAGTACTTTCACTGTGGTGGACAGTATCCTGGGCTTTAGTCCTGTCACTGCTTTACATTTCCATAGTGAGCACAACAGCTTGGTTAGGGCCCAGTTGTGCACATCTGACCATGTTGCATTATGTTCAGATATTAACTACTTACAACAGCCTCGTCCAACATCAGTAGTGTATTCCACAACATAGGTGTACATTGGCAAACACTACCGATGTGCCCTAGGCCATTTCTAATGCTAGTCAGAGAGTGTGTTTGTCCTTCAACACATTGTAAGTGTAGTTTGCCATGACATATGTCATGTTTAGTATACTGTGCCTCTGTCTACCCATGACATAACAGTGATACCCAGGGTAAACCTACCATCTCCCATCCACTCATTAAGATTCCTGTTGAGGAGAATCAACGAGTGACTCTATGGATAACCTGTACTGGTAGTTTACTCATGCGTGGGGGTGGCTTCTGCGTTATGGATAATGCAGTACAGCTTTTCCTATGTATGTCAGTGATGGGGTTCAGGTCCCTCATGTGCATAGCTCACTGCCATTCAGATTGTACAAGGTGCAGCATGTTCATTGATTCCAGCTTGGACATGGCTTTCTACATCAGGCACAGCTTGCGTCTGGGTGGCCAGCATGGCAGTGTGGGGAGTTGCACTCTGTTTAATCAGGCAACACATTACATCTGTTCAAGCTCTTTGATACTCCTGGTGAGGTACTGTTGTGGACTTTACAGTTGATGGAGGTGTCTGCTGAGGTACACCCCACAGGGGCTGTTGTAGTCAATTGTAACTCTGATGAAGGATAACTGCAGAACCACAATGACCTCCCCTTATCTAGATGTCATAACCTTCATGATTAGGTTGGTATATGGATTGTTTCTGCTAACACTACAGCCACATGTTTGTCCAATGCAGGATATCTATCACCTTGTGTACCCAGGTCTGTCATTACATGTTAAGTATGTAATGGGTTAACACCTATGTGGTAATTGGTGGTCACTTACTGTATATCCACAGAGGTTGACTATACAGTTTTCTCCATTTAACTTGCTGACATGGCTATGGCACCAGTTGTCTGTTTCTATGTGGCCCTTTTGTGGGATGCTTGTGTCAGCTGGAGTGTCAGATATGTTGGGCAGTTTGTAGTCCTCTGCAAACATGTTCAGGCACAGTCCTTACATGTTGGCCTGTACCTATGGGGCATATATACCAGACGGGGAAGGTCCCAGGACCAAGCTTTGTGGGATACCTGTTATATGTGGTTTGTAGTCTGACATGGCTGCAGCATGTCTGACCATGTCAGTTCTGTTGTTGGTCTGGTTTGCAACCCCTCTAGTGACATAGGGGTGTATATATAAGCTGGTGAGCATATCTATATTGAACACGTAGGGTATTGTATGGAAGGCTTTGCAAGGTCCAGCTACGCTGTGTGGACCACATTGCTCTCATCAGTGACCACAATTACTGTTTCAACTGAGTCACACATGTTTAGGGGCAGGGTCTGCACTTAATAAACCCACACTGGGTAGGGTCGGGTGTCAATAGATCCCCAATATCTTTATGTCTGCGGTACATGCTGATCCTTTCCATAGCTGTGCAGACCAAGCTTCTCAGGATTCTGTGGTGGTTGTTTTTAGTATCCATTCAGGCGACACCTTTCTTGAGAACGACCACTGTTGTTATACACTGCTCTTTGGGTACATATCCTGTGGTAAGGCTGACATAATGTCAGGGAGGTAGCAGTCTGCTGGGAAAGATATTTTGCATTATGGGGGGGGGGTTGCACTGCACCTGTCAGGATGTATGTTGGCAATACGTGTGTGTGTGTTTGGTATGTTGTTTGTAATATTTGTGTGATCCAGAGCATATCTGGGAATTCACAACACACTTCCTACCATCAGTTGCAGCAGCCTTGGGATTATCCTTAATGTCCTGTACAATTTGTATCATAATAGGTTCATAGGTTCATACTAGGCTATCCACCCTAGGGCATTTGTAAGCCTAGCCACAGTGTGTGTGGCTTTTGCCACCCTTGCTATGTGAATATTATGGCCATTTATGATTTACTTAGCTGTGCCTCTGTCTGGACATGACACAGTAAAGACCCCCAGTGTACATCTACAATTATCCATCCATTTTGCCAACTTCCTGTTGAAGAGTGTCAGTGAGGGCTCTGCCTAACATGTAGTGGTATTCTGTTCCAGGGTGTGGAGAGCCTCAGGGTTAGGTATCTGTCCCTCCAGCACATCCTATTTCATTATGTGTTGAGGTTGACATCTCTGACTCACACAGCTCCGATGGCTTTGAGTTTTCTGGGGTGGAGCATGTCCATTACTTCTGTGTTGGACATGGACTTGTACAACAGACATACAATGCCTCTGTGTAGGCTGTATGTGACTGCATTCAGCTGTGGTGTCTACAGCCAGGCAGCATATGACATATATTTGAGACCCTTTCTAACTCTTGGTGAGGTACCTTTGAGGTCTTTCTAACTGCTGCAGGTGCCAGGTAATGTACATCCCAAATGAGGCATTGTACTACATTATGGGTCTGATAAGGGAACAGTATAGGGGCACAATGACCTTTGTTGACGTAGATGTGACTCCTTTCATGATACAGTGTCCAATATAGACAGTCTTCCTAGCCAGATTGGCAATGTGACTGTCACATAACAGGTTACTGTCCACTTGTGTCACTAGGTCCCTGATTACTCTTCCATACATAATGGTTTACCACCTATGTGGTAATTTGTGTGTACTTTGTTTTGTATTTGGTGGTACATTCATACTGTCCACTGTCTTCAGGACAGCGAGGTGGGGTTCCTGTGTGTGAGAGTGTGGTCTGTAGCATGCTACAGACTGTACAGCAGTCTTGCCTATGGTTAGTTGCACATGGGTGGACTGCAATGACGTAAGCATTGTCAGTTAACTGGATGTATAGGTGTCTGTGCTGAATATGGATACTCACCCTCCTTTTATGTTTTGTTCCAGGTTTTGTTGCCCTAACACATGATATGTGGTATTACCTGGTAGTACTGGTGTGCTGTCACGAGGCTTGCAGCAGGTTTCTGTCACTGGACAGACATCCATGTTCTCCATACTGGGGAGGGCCTCAGGAGCATGCATATTGAGGTCTACACATCTGGCATTGATCAGCATTATCCTTCTGTTTCTTTCCAGTTTTGTTTTCTATGGTGGTGGGTTAGTCTTTTCGGCCTTGCCTACAAAAGGATCTCTGTAGGTTGCAACAGCCTTAGGCAATATCCAGACACCCATGGGTAACAGGTGCAAGCCATCCCTGGAACAGCAGCATGTCTCACTATGGAGTCACCTATTACAACTGTATCAGGCATGTTGTTTCTCCTTCTGTCCTGTGACTGTTTGGCACACCAGCTTTGTGTACTATGTGCTACATGTGCTATGTCTGGAGGTTGTTTTATTGGGTGTCTGCTTTGGAGGCTGTGTTGGTGTTGTGTGTTTGTAATTAGGGCCTCTGGGAATGTTTTTGTGTTTATGCGTTTGGTTTACAGTCGTTGTAGGTCTATGTGGGACTGGGTTTGTGGTGTATGTGGTTACCTTCTCCTCCTGACTAGTTTTGACAGTACTGATTTGGGGGTGCTCAGGCTCCGGTTTGGCTACCTGGTTGCGTCTATCACATATATTTGTATTTATTGGGGTGAGTTGTTGTTGTGTGTGTACTTGGGACAGGTGTCACATTGCCTCTGGATTCACAGATTCTACTTGTTTTGCCTGGCCTTAGTGGATTGTATGTGTGGACACATTTTATTGCCATACTAGTGATCACTGATTACTTCACTTTTATGTTTGATCTATCATGTGGTAGCTTCCTCATTCTCTTCAATGGTTTAGTAATTGCTGGAGTCCAGCATGCCAGATGCCTGGGTGTATGGCATTGTGTCTTGTTGTTATTTGTGATTGCAGACTCCAAGCACTCTTGGCTGTGTTCATGGAATGCCTGTATAACATGTTCTGCAGTGTGTCCCATATTCTGGACTTGCACAGGGCCTTTCATGGATTCCACATTGGTTTGTAGGGTGCAAGCTATGCTTTATACATGTGTTTCACTGTGGTATTCTGGCCAGGGACTGGGGTCGGGATGTGTAACTACAGTGTGATTACTCTATGGTCTGGTCTTACCAGTGAGGGATACACTTCTCATCTTGACATCCAGTACACATATTTCTGATTATCACATCCAGTATGCTTACCCCTCTTGTGGAAGTGTTACATTTTGCATGTCCATTTTGTTTGATGGATTCTGGGAAATTTTCTACAAATGTGTCGGTGCTAGTATAATAGAGTATAGTGACAAACCTCTCAAAATCTGACTTCACACTTCTTCAGACTGAGATGGTATCCTTTAAGCCCACTGGACCAGTGGAAACCACAACACACAATGGTGACTCCTTCACAAACGCTTTCTACGGACATCTCCAAGAAAGCATGGACCATGCAATCACAAATAAAACCAAGACCCTCTCCACCAAGGGAAAGTGGCCTGTCTGATGGACCCCAGCCATAAACGAACTGTATCACAAAAGAAGGATACTAATGCAAAACAGAGCTAGATCTCCTAAAGGGAAGGCAGCTGTGATCAGCACTAGTAAAAAGCTACATTCTCTCATAAAGACATCCAAGGTCAACTTTGAGACAAAAATCACCAAAGACAATAAAGATAACCACAATGCCTTCTTCAGTTATGTCAGAAACCTGGGTGGGAACCCTCAGATATGCTCAGAGTTGGTACACAACAACATAAATTTCAGTGACCCGACAGATATTGGCAACATTCTGGCAGACAGGTTCAGTGCAATTTTCTCCGTCCCTCACCCCCAAAAGATGATAGTTATCACAGCTGAATGTAACCTCACTGTCATCTCAGATGTCCATGTGAGAGCCGCACTCAGCAAAGACAAAAGCACAGCATCAATGGGACCTGATGGTATCCCCAGTTGCATGCTACGTGAACTCCAAGAGGAGCTAAACCCGTATATAAAAATGATATTTAACCTTAGCCTTGCTACAGGATATGTACCTGAACACTGGCGTACAGCAACAGTGGTCCCACTCCACAAAGGAGATGCCTCCACAGACCCTGGGAACTACCACCACACAAGCTTAACCAGCCTTGTCTGCAAAGCTATGGAAAGAGTCATTATGGAGCTCTTAAACAGAGACATTGGTGACCTACAGAGTCTTGATTCCACCCAGTTCAGCTTTGTACAGAGCAGATCCTGCCTTTTGCACCTAGTTGACTATTTTGAAACTGTCAGTAGGGCCATTGATGAGGGCTAAGCGGTCCACACAGCCTACCTGCACTTGGCTAAGGCCTTAGACACAATACCCCACTCAGGCATCATAGACAAGCTCAACAGCTGAAATATAAATCCATATGTCACAGGATAGGTTGCAAAATGGCTAAAAAACAGAACCCATAAAGTCGACATTGCAGGTGCCTTGTCAGATTCAAAGCCAGTCACAAGTGGTGTCCCACAGGGATCTGTCCTGGGACCCCTCTTATTTAGCATTTACTTTTCAGATGTGAAAGCAAACATAGGAGGGTTGTGGCTGACACAGTTTGCAGATGACTGCAACCTAGGCACCATAGTGAATACATCAGCTGGCACACACATCCTACAGAATGCCCTCACAAAAACAGATAGTTGGTGCCGGAATCATGGCCTGAAACTGAATGCAACTGATGTGTAGTCATCCCCTTTGGGAGGAACAAAGTACCCACAAATTAACACATAGACAGCAACCCACTGAGCACAGAAAAAAAATCAGACACCTGGGGACCCATGTAGATAGTGACCTCTCATTTGACACCCATGTTGCCAAAGTGGTTAGAAAGACTTTCTATCTTGCCCACCTTATCATGAAGGGTTTTCCATCCAGATCAAAGGAGGTCATTGTACCCCTATACTTCTCCCTTATCAGGCCCATGATTGAATACAAAGCCCCATTTGGTATGTACCTCACCCAGCACTTGCAACAGCTGGAGAGACCCCAAAAGTACCTTACCAAGAGGATCAAGGGTCTACAACACATGTCATATGCTTCCAGACTAAAGAAAATCCAGCTCTATTCAGTAGCATACAACCTACTTACAGGTGACCTATGCCTGACATACAAGACCATGTCCAATCAGGATTTGGTGGACATGCTCCACTGCAAGCAATCCAAATCCACCAGAACCATGAGAGCTAAAGATTTGAACCTCAGCACATACATGTATAGGACATGCTGGAGGGACAGATTCATAACTCAGAGGCTTCTCACACTCTAGCACAGAATCCCAGTTCATGTTAGACAGAGTCACTCACTGACTCTCTTCAAGAGAAATCTGGACAAGTGGATGTGAGATCGTAGGTTTACCCCAGGGGTCCTCCCTGTGTCACTACTAGACAGAGGCACAGTCAATTAATTCGATTAAGTAAAGGGGTCATAATGTGTCACTACTAAGTCAGAGGCACAATATTCGGAATCTATTCTGTACACTTATTACCACTATAAGGGGTGGCAATAGCCACATCACTATGGCTAGGCTTATAAATGCACTAGGGCAGATAGCCTAGTAGTAAACTATGAAACTATGGTGTATGTGTAGGTATTTTCAGTCAAGCAATATAATGTGGTTTGGGGGGCTTGATATCTTCATGTATTCCAACATAGGCCTGGTGCAGTTCCTGCTATTAGGACAGTGGTCTGCAGCAAGCTATATAGTGGTAGGCAGTTTTAGCCATTGGTATTTGACCATGGCTAATCCATGCTGCTTCTTGTTGTGGTACCAACATGGGGGTGTGGTTATCCATGACATTTATTGCTAGTCACCCTCATTTTGTAGCTTGTTCCATGTTTTGCAGCTGTACATCACTGTATGAGGTGTTAGGGTGCTGATGTGGGCTTTGACCCAGTTTTCTATTACAGCACTGATATCTACATTCTTTATACTGTGTGCGTTTATACTGCATGCATCTTGCTGTTTATACTTCTGGCATTGGGTAGCATTACATCTAGGTTCCTATCCCTTGTGGTACCTATGAAGGTGGGTTTGTGTTTTTGTGGTTCATGATTGGTGAGGGTGGATGTTAGTCAGGGTCCTCAGGTGTGCATATGGTACATGGTGTTACATTACTTAACACATGGCATTCATGCCTCAGGTGGTGCTGCAGGGCTGCCTCTGTCGGATGCACATACTACACTCCCTGTACATGTTTGGAAGCAGGTTGTGTCATGTTAGGCGTCCCTGTTACTATATGAGTGAGTCAGAGGGGTATCAGTCCCAGTGTTCCTACTGAGCCAGTGTATGTGCTATGCATTGCCTCTTTGCCAAGGCCAGGGCATACTGGGCACACCTCCTTCTGCCTACTGGGGCAAGGTCAGGTTGTTCCTCCTCCGAGTCACCCTCTGCCTGTGGTGGCCTTGGAAATGGTGGGGGTATGTTTGGCCCAGCCCTATGCTGGTCCTGCTGCAGCTGTGTCCACAGGAACATATTAGGTAGCATAGCACATATCATGATCATTTGGGTACATGTAGTTGGTGTGTACTGCAAGGCTCCACCAGATATGTCCAGGCACCGGAACCGTGACTTGAGCAGCCCAAGCATACACTCTATGACATTACGTGTTTGTGCGTGTGCCTCATTATGGCGTTCCTGTTCAGGTGTGTGTGCATTTCTGATGGGTGTCATCAGCCACGGCTCAAGTGCATAACCTGCTTCCCCCACTAGGTGTCCGTGTGGGAAGTCCCCACTGGCAAATGATTGGTACAGCTGTGTCAGATGCCAGATGTGGGAATTGTGGTAGCTCCCAGGGCAGCCAGCACACACATTCATTATTATGCCCTGGGCATCACACATGCCCTGGCAGTTGATGGAGGGGAATCCCTTGCGGTTAATATAGGCTCTACCCCGCTCACCGGCTGGTGCTTTGATGTGTATGTGCGTGCAGTCTATTGCACCCTGTACCTCAGGGTATCCCGCTATTTGCTGGAAGAGACGCATATTGCTGGCCACAACCTCACGGGCATTAGGGAAATATACATGATCACTGACATGTGCTGACATGGCATCCAGGAACTGGTGCAGTACCCTGGAGGCTGATGCCTGTGATATCCCCATCATATCACCAGTTGGTCTCTGGAAGGTACCTGTTGCTAGTATTCTTAGGCCAACACATACCTTGGTTTCCACTGGGATGGGTTCCCCTCTGTTGGTTCTGTGTGTGAGATGTGGCCTGCACAGCTCAACAATTTGCTGCAGAAGGTCTCTGTCCACTCTGTAGCTCTCTACTATCTCCAGCTCATGTAACCCATGGTAGGTGACCCTGGGCCTGTATACTCTTCTCCTTCTCCTCACTCTGGGTTGTCTGTCAGCATCTGCATTGTCACCACCCTCAGCAATTCACCTATGCCTGATTATAACAGCTATGGCAGTCCCTAGCATTTCTGCTCTGAGTTCAGCTTTTTCAGTTTTCAATTCTGATAGCTTACTCCTTTCTTGCAGTATCTCTTGAGAGAAACACCCTGCACTGCTGTTTGCAGTGTTTTAAGTGATGGGTTGGGCTTCTAGTCTGCCTGTGTAATTGCCTGCTTCTAATTGTTACCACCAATTAACTCCAGCAGTATTCTCTGACAGCTTCCTTGTAATCTAGTTGTTTCCTTTTTCCTCTCTGTTTCCTCAGGGGGAGCAATGTGCACACCAGCATAAGCACGCTCACAGTGACTTAAATGCGCGCACACATACTTACACGGTTTGGACTTGGCTGATTCATGGTAAAACGCGCGCACACAGCCTTATACATCAGGCAACAGGCTTCCTGATGTTTACATTGCCTTACACACGTGCACGCCCGCGCAAACCATTTTAAACGGTTTGCGACACGCTCCCACATGATGAACCTGTCTTACATGCGCGCACACGCGCGCATGCACGTATATCAAGAAAGTTTGAGTGTAGGGATAGTGTACACCCTCTATTTCTTGACTTTCCTAGTGTTCTGCTGGGACACACCTCTCTCCCTGATGTCTGTCTGTCATCTGTCATGTTACACTGCTCTCCAATGTGATAAATTTACTTCTATTATTCCCCCCCGTGATGTCACCTACCTCTTACTCTATTCCTCCCCCTTCTGTAACTCTTACACTACTCGAAAAGTTCTCATTAGCTATGTGGCAGTGTGATTCAGTATTGTAACCCTTATTTACATAGGATTGCCTAGTAATGTTTAGTTACATCTCTTACACTGAGCTTCCCCCCCTTGGCAACCACTACACGGTGGCCATATTGTTTTTGGTCTGCTAGTCCCTGCATTGTCATTCCATGTACTACATAAAACCCACAATTGTGGGCTTATAAGCTTTGGTTTTCACTTTTAGGCAGCGCACCCTGTTTGCACGGGTGTGCGCTGCAGTTAAACATCAAAATCCCCCGAAAAAAAAAAATGTTATTTTAAATAATTTTGCATCACTTTTTAATGCCAATGGCCACATATTTGGCCATTGGCATGCTAGATGACACATATGCAACCTTTATTTGGAGCTGACATAGCTCCGTTGTAAATTTTGCAGAAATGTACTCAGTTGTCAGCTGAGTACATTTCTGCAGCTAAAACGTCTGTTACACGGACTGGTTTGGGCTTCCTGGATCGCTCAAATACCTCATTTGCATATCTTTGAGCTGCAAATGAGGTATTGAGCATTTCCACGCCCAGTCCGTGTAAGAGACATTTTAGCTAGTCTCTTACACGGAGGTTTGGGCTGTTCCTGGATCGGGAGGCTTACACGGAGGCTTACACTACTCTTAAACTCCGTGTAAGCCTTCGTGAATCCTGCCCTTAGTGTTACATCAACAGGGGATGGAAAGATGTAACAATGATCATTTTAGCAAGAATGAACCCCCAGGACATAGCTGGAAATCAGCAGTCTAGACTAATAGAATGGCAGACTGTATAATAAGGGGAAAAGACTCAACCGACAAGAAAGTTACATTATTGGGTGCCTGCTGAAAGTTCATAGACAGTAACTGTAATCCTTGGAATAGCAATAATAGAAGTGCAAATGTGTGAATTAATACTAAGTCTGAGCATTCTGTGTCTCAACATATTGTCCCTACTCAGTGTTAGTACATATAAATAACAGGGATGTTGGTGGTGGTACAGGGGAATAAAGTTCCCATGCAAAAATACTTTAAAAGTGTAAAAGCAAGATTTGTAATTCATTATTCTTTTGTGACAATCAGACACTAGCTTTCAAAATGGCAGGATTGCAGTTTTGGGCCTCATACAATGCTGCCATACTGGTGAAGCTCAGGTTGAGGTACTATGTTCAGTCTTTAAACAGCATAGGAGGAAAGATGTTAAACTGTAGTACAGCACAAAAGCAAAAGTAAGTAGGTTGGTTAGACAAATGTAGGAAATTATAAGTAAGGAGAGACTAACTATTATGGAACTGAACACTCAGTAAGACAGAAAGTAAAGAGAGCTTGATTTGGTACTTAAGAATGTTTACACGGTCAAGGTTTTTGACTTAACGCCTCATGGTCCAGTGTTTAATTCCTGACCTCCTGTTACTGCCTGTGTGGATTTGTCATGTTTACTCTACTTACGCATTGTGCTTCCCTACACTAATTGTTCTGATGGCTGAATTTATCCTTGCCTTGTAGCCCAGACTATGGCTGAAAAGGGCCAGAATTAAATATGCACAAAGACAGTAAAGATGGCTTGCATTTCTTTGGGGTGAGACAGAATTAGAGAGTAGAGAAAAGGATACTGTTTTTATTTAAAGGGGTCCATATTCAGCCAGTAATAAAAATTTTACTTCAGATACTGGATTATAAACAAACAGAACAGACTCCTACAAAACAGAGTATAATGCAAATCAACAGAGATACATAAGACCACATGGGTAAGGTAGCATACAGAATTCAGACATGAATGTCACAAAATTCGCCATGAGATTGACGCTTGAGAGATGAATCCAGGCATTCATGTCGAGAGCACATAATAAAAGGTTATGATTAGTTACAGGGAAAAAAGAGTAGGAGAGTAGAGTGTTTTACTGGCTTTGAAAGCCAGTAAAACATTTAGTGCTGTTAACCAGACAACAGCACACCTCTCAGCTTCTCTGCTTAAGAATTCTGGACAAATCCAAAAATAATGGGAGGATAAAGGATCAAAATCAGGGACAGTTTTTAAACATTACTCTTAATCCAAAAATTTACAAGGGATAAAGCAAAAATATGAGATAAGCTCAGGAATAGTTGAGAGGCATAGACAGGAGACAGAAACAAAACTGTTTTACCTTCTGACACTGTTCTTTGGCAGCTGACACTGTACTCAGCAAGAGACCTGATTCTGACAGTGCCTAGGGGTCTGCAAAACAATTTTAAAGCATTCCTGTAAGCCACTTTATCATGGGGTCTCATGCTAGGGAAGGTGTTAACTCGTTTATCTTTTTTCCCCAATACTACAGCATAATATCAGCGTTCCATGCACTGCAAGGACATACATAGCAGACAGACGTGTTAGTGGATTACTATAATGAATGAAAGACAAGTTATGTTCATAACATTTGTTTATGTTATTGCTATTGTTATATGTTTGATGGCTATGTTTTTTTCATAGGTTCATAGGTTGGTACTAGGCTATCAGCCCTAGGTCCTATACAAGCCTAGCCATAACAATTCCCTGGCTATTTCTTCCCAAATTATTTACTTTCCTGGACCCCTGTCTAGCAGGGTAACTGATGTGATCCCTGGGGTGAATTTCCTTTCTCCCATCCAATTGTCAAGGTTCCTCTTGAAGAGGTCCAAAGAGGCACTCTGCTTGACATGTATGGGCAATCTATTCCAGAGTCTGGGGAGTCTCTGGGTCAGGAACCTATCCCTCCAGCATGTTTTGTTTATTGTGATGACAAGGTTTAGATCCCTGGAGCGTGTAGCTCTGAGGGACTGGGATTTCTTTAAGTGTAGCATGTCCAACAGCTCTGGGTTTGACATGGCCTTGTATGTTAAGCAGAGATCGCCTCTGAGTAGACAATATGCGACAGAGTATAGCTGGAGTTTTTTAAGGCGGTCAGCATAGGGCATCTGCTTTAGGCCTGTGATTCTTTTAGTGAGGTGTTTCTGAGGCCTTTCCAGTTGTTGTAGATGTCTTGAGAGGTACATACCAAATGGGGCGTTGTATTCTATAATGGGTCTAATGAGGGATGAGTACAGTGGGACAATGACCTCCTTTTTTCTGGATGAAAAGCCCTTCGTGATGAGCTGTGCCACATAGAAGGATTTCCTGACTGTTGTGGCGATGTGTTTATCGAAGGTGAGACCACTGTCCACCTGTGTCCCTAAGTCTCTTATCACACTTTCTGTGTTTAGTGTACTGCCACCTATATGGTAATTCATGGATACATGTGTTTTCCCAAAGGGGATAACAATACATTTCTTGGCATTGAGCTTGAGCCCATGGCTCTGGCACCAAGCATCTGTTTCTGTAAGGCCCTTTTGTAGAGTATCAACATAATTTGGGGATTCAATAATGGCTCCCAGTTTGCAGTCATCTGCAAACTTTGTTATCCAGAGTCCCTTAGTGTTGACCTGTACTTCAGAGAAGTAGATGCCAAACAAGAGCGGCCCCAGGACTGAACCCTGAGGTACTCCACTTGTCACTTGTCTGGAGCTGGATTTGGAGTCGGCTACTTTTACAGTGTGGGTTCTATCAGTAAGCCATTTAGCAACCCATTGGGTGACATAGGGATTAATGCCCAACTTAGTAAGTTTATCTATGATTCCAGAGTGGGGGATGGTGTCAAAGGCCTTGGCAAGATCTAGATAGGCTGTGTGGACCACCTTACCCTTGTCCATGGCTCTGGAGACTGATTCAAAGAAGTCAATCAGGTTCAGGAGACAAGATCGGCCCTTCACAAACCCAAACTGGGTGGGGTCCAGTGTTTGAAGGTTGCCAACGTCTTTGTTTATAAGTTCCATGATAATACGCTCCATGGCCTTGCAGATAAGGCTTGTCAGACTGATTTGGGACTTGTGGATTGGGATAACTGTAGCTCTGCGCCACTCAGTGGGCACGAAACCTGAGGTGAGGCTATGATTAAACATGACACTTAGGTGAGGTGCCAGTTCATATTGTAGTCCATGTAGTACACAGCCCGGGATGTCATCTGGTCCCATGGATGCTGTATTCTTGGCTTTAGAGAGTGCATTTTGTACCTGTGTGGCCATTATTACTGGAATTTGGCAATCTTCCGGTATTGAGATGGGCCATTTAGGGGGTGAGAGGGGGGTGAAGTTGGCACTGAATCGATCTGCCAGGATATTGGCAATATCCTTCAGATCAGTATATTTAATGCCATTCTGTTTTAGCTCAGAGCAGATCTGAGCATTGCCATTTAGATTCTTGACATAGTTATAGAATGCTTTGTGGTTGTCTTTGGAATCTTTGGCAATTTTATTTTCGTAACTAGCTTTGGAGGATTTTATGAGGCATCTCAGTTTCTTACTGTGGCTAGTAAGGGAGTTTTTTGCATCCTGGGATTTTCCTCTTTTCTGCAAAAGTTTCTTCCTTTTGTTGTAAAGTTTGTTTATGGCAGGGGACCACCAGATTGGCTTCCTTTTTGGATGAGAGCATTTTGGTTCTATTTGGGATGGCACGATTCATGCATGAGTGGATGTGCTCGTACAGTGCCTTAGTGTAGGATTCAGCAGTTGAACTTTCAGTTCCGTCTGCATGGGTGTCATGAAGATTGTCAGTTTTGAGTTGAGTAGGATGAAGTTGGCTTTGGAAAAGTTTTTATGGTGGTTTCTTTACTGGGGGTGGGGTGGGATGTGGATGTTAAGGGTGATTAGCTTATGGTCAGACCTGACTAACGAGGGGGTGACCATAGGTATGGAGCATTGATTTCCCATGTTGGTAATGACCAGGTCTAGGATATTGGAGCCCCTGGTGGGACTATGGATTAGTTGATCCAGGGCGTTGGAATTTATGAATTCCAAGAACCGTTGCGCAAAGGTGTTGGGACATGAGTAGTTTTCCCAGTTAATGGCAGGGTAGTTAAAATCACCCAGTATTAGGGTGTTTGGTTCTATCTTAATACTTTCCAGTATGTTTAGAAAGGTGTAGTGAGAATCTTGGGGTATGGTGTGGGATCTGCAGCAAGCTACAATTTGGATTGCAGTCTTACCTAGTGTTAGTTGCACTTGGAGAATTTCAGACACATTGTGTTGGCCAACTAGCCTGGTGGTGTGAATATCCTTGGTGAATATTGACACTCCTCCACCTTTAGTGTTTCGGTCCTGGTTTGGTGGCCGAAAAGTGTGGTAAGAGTTGTAGCCTGGTATTGCAGGGTTGTCTCTGGAGCCTTGAACCAGGTCTCAGTTACTGCACAGATATCGATGTTCTCCAGTTTTAGGAGTGCCTCGAGAGAGTGCATTTTGAGGTTTAGACTTCTAGCATTGAGTAGCATTACCTTCAGATGTTGCATGCTTGTACCTGTTACGGTGGTGGTTTTGTCCTTTGAAGTTTGCCTAAAAAAGGCACTATAGGGGTGGCAAGAGCCTTAGCCAGTAACCTGAATCCCAGGGGCGACAGGTGCAGACCATCTCTGGCAAAGCATCGTGGCCTGTCAATCATGTCATCCCAGGCAGACAGATACTGGATCCCCTTTGAATGACACCATCAGCTTAGCCAATTGTTTAAGTCAATCATTTTATCCTTATATTGTGGTATCATTCTGGGCGAAGGCAGGATGCTACTCAGGGCTAGGGTCACACCTGCCTGGGCCACATGATCCGAGAGCTCTTCCAGGTCTCTTTTCATGTAGTCCAGGGAGGTACGTCTCAAGTCATTCACTACAACATGGACAATGACAGAGTCATATTTGTACTTGTTGTGGAGTGACTTGAGTGCATGCGTTATGTGGCAGATCCTGGCACCCGACAGGCAGCTTTCTGTAATTTTCTCCTTATTCAACCTGGTGAGAGGGACATCAGTCTGCCGGACTATAGAGTCACATATGACTAAAGTGTTAGGTACATTGTCTTGCCTTAGGGGCTTTTGTTGGGTGGCACACTGGTGTTGTGAACTATGTGACACATTGGTTGTGATTGGTGTTTGTTTGCGTTTCAGCTTCAGAGGTCTTTGTTGCTTGGGCAGGTTACAGTTAAGGGCCTCTGCATATGTGGATTTAGTGTTGCTATATGTGGGTGTTGGTGGTGCGGGTTTAGAAGGGCTATGTGTTGCTTGAGGTGTAGTGTGGGTGTTAACCTTCTCCTCTTGACTGTTTAGCACAATCTTGGGTGGAGAGAGCTTTGCTTCCATTTTGGCTATGTAAGTGCATCTCTCACAGGTTGTAGTGTTGGGTGGTAGGAGGAGAGGGTTGTCTGTGTACATGAGGCAATTGCTGCATTGCCCCAGTATGCCCAGATTCACCAGGTGGACAGGAGAAATCACCGAAGCTGACCCTTGGACATGTCTGGTTTGGGGCTTTTTTTTTCTTTGTAAAGTATAGGAGCTGTTTCCTTAGCAAGGTACTTTGCAATTATAGGCTGTTTAGTGCCTACTATTAATTTCTCCTTGTTAACAAGGAGAGTTCAGTGTTTGTATGAGTTTAAGGCTTCCTAGTGCTTTCCAGCAGGTATTAGAGAAAGTGCTAGTCACAGGGATGCTTAAAGGTAAGATTGAAAAGAATGCACTCTGCAGTGTGCACTAGAGAAGTTAGATGTGAAAGTAGGTAACTTGAGTTTTACCTGTTTAAAAAGTTAAGGTTTAGTGGAGAGTTACTATTTTTAAAACAGCAAGATGGATTGAAAGGGGTGGTCGCTTTTGTATTTTGGTACTATGAAATACTGTAGGATGGCCAATAAATTTAAATAATTGAAGGGGTGGGATTTCAAATATGATGATTTTGTGTTTACTCACATAAGCCAGTGAAAGTAGAGAGAAATGAAATATATGGTCAGATTAACATAAGAGGCGGGCAACTAGAAAGACAGTGGTATTTAACAAGACAACTTAAATGGGTGGGAGGGCGAGAAAAAATTCTTCTGCCTGACTCAGAACAGAGAGACCTGTGGTCTCTTTTGAAGTTTTAATATGCTGTTAAAACAGAATGCAAGCAAAACACAAGGTAAAGAAAACAAACTACAGTATTCAAAATATAGAAAGGCAATACAGTAATACAAAAAATAAAAGCAAACTAACCTTTCCTTCACAGCAAAGTGTAGCAGAGTCTGGATGAGCCTTTCTGGTAAATTTTAAATTGTTAAAGCGTCTATTAAAATTACTTAGGCATATTCCTTTTTACATATTTTACAGTCTGCTGCTGTGGATGACAAAGTAGCTAGCCCTGAGTTCCTACACTTTGACGGCACTTGTAAATCTCCTTTAAAATCACTTATTTGTTTAAAGTTTAGCTACACTTTTGGTTAAACTTGCATGTAGAGAAGTGGATGCAGCTAAAGCAAATGCAATTGTTTTCATAAGTGAAACATAACAGGCTATGTGAAGCTTGCAAGCATTTTTCAGTTAAACGTACAGTGGACTGTATTAAGGAAAGTTAAAAGTAACTGTTTTATTCGTAACAATGGTGACTATCATAAATCTTGCAAGCAGTATGTGTAACACATACAGAATACAAAAGGTGAACTCTATTGAGAATGTGGCTGCTTTCAATGGAAATGCATTAGAACTGTTAGAAAATGAAACTAAACCAGACTTCTGAAATGTACACACATTTACAGTGATTTCAGCTCAAAGAACATATTACCTTATTTAGACACTGCTGGACTCCTGCACTCAATAGCCAGAGACTGTGAAAAAATAAAACGCGTTTTTCAAACTTAACTGAAAAAGGAACTATAGAACTGGTGACTCAAGTAGAGAGAAAACTTTTTATTTCCTTACTTAATTCTGCTTTTCTTTTAAAGTGAGCTCAAATGGAATGCATTCTTGGACAGATCTAACTCTATTGCCTTAATTTAACATGACACCACCATTAATGGTGCTGTTTTCAGGGTCACATTATATTAACATGAATTTCTGCCAGTAGCGCATCAAAGTAAGTTCTTCTGAACTTTCCAATTACAGCCCTCAAGCTGCAGAATTTATTAGGTAATTTTTCTCCCATTACTGTCAGTCTATCAACTGTCTCTATGCCAACATCCTTCACTGGATTTACTGGCACTCAAATTCAGCCTGGTCGAATGCCTAAAACTTTTGAGCTAGAGCTAGTGAGAATCTTAAAAAGCATCCTAGGAGGTAATTATCCTTCATGCTAGGTTTTATTTACTAATGGCTTACCTTCTTTCTTCCTTCCCTCCCCTCCGCTGTGGTTCCTACAGTGAAATTCAGGGCAGGCAAACAATGGAGACATGTAACATTTTACTCCACCTCTGAAGCAGATTAGCCTTGCCCCCACCACATTTCCACTTTTTTTGTACACACATCCTGATAAAAACATCTCCAGCCACCACCAGAGATACTTATGAATGGTAATGTCCCTGCCTCCCTGCCACTACATAAGTTGCTTGAGAAGTTATCAAACATAGATTGCTGGGCTGTAGTCAGGGCTTCATCCCTCTATATGACATGAGCAGATACATTCCAGTATCTTTGCTCAGATCCATTTTTTTCATTTAATTGTTTAGTCTTCACAGCTATTGCTTATTTTTTTTTTTTATGTTTTGCTTTGGGTTTGCAGAGTGTCATGATCTGTGATACTTTTTACAAAATGCACTTAGAGAAAGCAAAATTCTACAGAAGCTTCAAATGAGATGTAATTTAAGATGTCATCCACTGATTTTAGCAGGAAAGAGTTTTATTGTACTGTATAAATGGAGTCAATGTAAACAAGGGAGGGGAAATTGAAAAACTACTGAATCCTTGAGTTACTGGCTTCATTATATTGATAAAGGGATCAGGAAGCAAGATACTACCAGTGAATTCCTGGAAGTAATACTGTGCAGGGAATAAGGTAAGTGCTCACCACTCCATCTGCTTATAATCTACCCTGTCAGTTTTCTCTCTCTCTCGTTTTGTCTCTGTCTCAAGAGATAAGGACAGTCAGATATTCAGATCAGATTGCAAATGGACAAGATGGTAAACACTTACTTAAGCCCTTAAAAACATCATTCTCAGAAATTCACCTGTGGCACCCAGTAATAATACTTTTGGCAGTGCCATTGTTAAAATGGTATGGTAATCTGCACTGTAGGTTATATCCAATGAGACACAGTTCCATGTACATTAATAAACTCTAAAATTCAGTACAACTTCAGGCAACTCCAAATCTATAGATAACGGAAGCCTTTGTGAATAACATTACCCATATGTCTACATGCATATGTAGGTTTACACTCTTCAGCATGGACAGTATTAGTATACAATGCTTTTTCATGCAGCAACATACCAACAGTAGATGATACAGTAGTACATATTACACTTGTATTTGTGTTTTTTTTTCATAGAAACATCATTTCCTTGGGACAAGTCTTCAAGTTTAAAACATGCTTCTCACTGCAGCAGTAAATAGAGTAGTGTGATTTAACACATGAACTTCCTTAAAAACATTTGATAAATGCTTTAACACCAAATGTCTCAACTAATTGTATACTGTTTCTGTAGTCTGTTGTATGTACTAACTACTGACAAATAATTTGACTAAAACAGAGTCATAGCTTAAATCGCTATGCAGCAGCAAATTACTAAACAATCTACTTTTACTGGATGAAGAGTAATACAATTCTGAATGCAGTAAGAGGGAAAAGTAAATATCTGTCATATAAAAATACATGATAAATAAATGGATGAATAAACACATTTTATTTCCTAGCAAGGGAAAATTTGTAAGTAATGTCTGCCTTACAGAAAAAAATATTGTGAACGTTTGCAAGGGAAAAGTTTTTGTGGTATTACCACTGGACAAAAAAAATCAGCAAATGTTCAGCATTTTATCAGGTTTCATAACACAGCAAAAACAGTCAGAAAAAATAAAATACTGGCAAGAATGCCCACCCAGGAAGAGTGCAGAACAGCTCTCTGTACAATTTCTGTCCACAGTGGACGCACTAATAAGTGGACAGACTTGGTGGTGAACCTGCTACTGACTCACTTGTTTGAACTCTTGCTTCTTGACTGATTTCTTGCTGCATGTGTGGGACTGAATAGGCTTATAGTGTTTATACTTAAAGTAGCAGCTCCCAGCAATAAGCCCATTCACACAGTGAAACTAATCAGATAATACCAGCTATCAAAGAAGCTGCTAGCTGAATGCTAACTGGCCACATTCATCATGCAATAGTTCTGTTATCAGTGGTTGTCATTGGGACTCTGAGGGAGAGTGAGATGAAATACATGTCCACTAGGTGTATGAGAGATTGTGCAATAAAATACCGGTATGATAGGTACATGAGAGAGTATGCAATGAAATACATGTACACTAGGTGTATGAGAGTATGCAATTGAATACATGTACACTAGGTGTATGAGAGAGTATGCAATGGAATACATGTACACTAGGTGTATGAGAGATTGTGCAATAAAATACATGTATGCTAGGTATATGAGAGAGTATGCAATGAAATACATGTATACTAGGTGTACAAGAGAGTGCGCAATGAAATACATATATGCTAGGTATATGAGAGAGTATGCAATGAAATATATGTACACTAGGTGTATGAGAGATTATGCAATGAAATACATGTACACTAGGTGTATGAGAGATTGTGCAATAAAATACATGCATGCTTGGTGTATGAGAGAATATGCAATGAAATACATGTACACTAGGTGTACAAGAGAGCAATGAAATGCATGTACACTAGATGTATGAGAGAGAATGTGCAATGAAATACATATACACTAGGTGTATGGGAGAGTGTGCAATGAAATATATGCAAGCTAGCCACTGTGATACTGAAGTGCCTAACTCTCTTTCAAGTAGCACTGACAGAAATGGTTGAAAAACACTGGGAAAGAATGGAAAACACTTGTATAATGAAGAAATATTTTAATAAAAAAAAATGTTTAGTCCAGCTTTCATATCATTTTGTAGTTTAAAGTTGAAGCATTTTTTTCCTGGGAAACATTAAATAAATGTAATATACAGATCTCACTGATTACACTTCAAAACTGGGACCAAAACAGCCTTGTTATAGTTAGGTCTGACATTAGTCTAGTACAAAGATTGTTACAGTAAAGTTCATACATCAGAACCATGTTATTATACAGGCTCACACTACCTCACATTTATACACACACACACACACACACACACACACACACACACACACACACACACACACACACACACATATGCCTTTGCATACACACACCCTCACATCTATCACAGAACAGTATTAAAAACTTTTCACAGCATGGAAAACTCACACATCACAATGCCACTCGAATAACAAAAGTGTGACCAACTAAATTGTGCAACAGATTTTAAAGCTGTTGGTCGATTAAATGTACACTTTGGTTCTGGCTTTTTTTATAAAGCAGTGTAAAGTATCTGAAAGCTTTGTAAAGCTGCCAGACACATTACATTTCTACACTTTTTTTAATAACTTGTTACACATCAGGGCAACAACTTTTATCACAAAAAATATGATCAGGTCTCCAGTCATGACTATTTGTTAATGTGCTCTCATAATGGATGCAAAAAATTCACCACTTAAGCTTTACTCTTGAAGTGAAATTCTTTAATCAACTTAATAAACACAAAATGTTGGTTAGGATTGGTAACTTGATCATAATACTTCATATAATAAATAGCTCCCTGTTCTATTAGTAGATAATTCCTTATCTGATTAAATGTCAGATTAAAAGCTCTGTTTAATTAACATATATAATTTTTTTTAATTATTTAAGGTAATCTAAATATTTGATATTTTTCGACCAGTTTTGTACCTAAACAATGTTCTGAACATTTCCTTTTGGGCATTATATAGTAAAAGTGATTATAATGAAGTATCACTGTAACATAATGTTTTTTACAAGGTTAAAAGGTATTCAAAAGCACAAAGCACATTGCATAACCCTGTACCTATCAAGGTTGCTCAGAGGATCATGAAGGAGTAATTCAAAGTCCAGTGTACTACTACAACAGAATGCAGCCTATGCAAGTAGCATTGCAGTGGTCTACTTCATAACAGTGCAAGCAAATGCAGCTATGCAGCAGCCTAGGGCATGGGGGGGGCACAGATAATTTAAAATAGTCAGGTGCTCTGCTCTAGAACCTTCCTTTGAGATTACAATAGTGGGGAAATTCACCACTTGAGCTTCACTCTACAGGCCCTACCATGCTCATTCACAGTATTGCAGTGGGAATTAATGTGCTATTTTACAATGATCACACATTGCTGTATCTGGCAGCAGCAGGGCAGTTAGTACCACAGCATATATGTACTGTAAGACTGTGTGTGTAGAGGCTTAAATGGGACTTATTAGTGTATGTGTATGACTGTGCATCTGCGTCAGAATGTGCTTGTGTGTCTGCAAATGTGTGTGTCTGAGAAATTAGGTTTCTATGCAACAGTGTTTCAATGGATGGTGGGAGAAACACTAATACAGTTTCATCTGCTCTAGTTTCACTCCAAATATATAAAAATAAGTCACTAATGAGCTTTTGCTCCATTCAGTTCATGTGTCTCTCTGAATCACTGGTTAATGCTATGGCACTACTAGACCACAACAGCACAGTTCTATTAGTCCTACAGAGCTAATGTTTCTGAATACAGGCCAAGAAATGATCCATTAAACCGTACAAATACTTATTCATATAATAGAAGGATACAGAGATAACTAGTGGTGGACTAGGATACATAGAAAGTTATTGGAGCACTTGGCTGTAGGGACAGCTACTGGTAGATTAGGATACAGACACTGCTAGTTAAGAACAGGATACAGGGGTGGCTAGTAGCAGATTAAGATAGAGAGAAAGTTGGTCTAGTACTAGGACTACAACTAGTGTGCACATAAAAAGTTAGTGGTGTACAGGATACAGGGACAGCTAATAGAAAATAAGGATACTGGGATAAATAGTGCAGTATAAGGATACTGGGATAGCTAGTGCAGCATAAGGATATTAGGATGGCTAGTGCAGTATAAGGATACTGGTATGGCTAGTGGAGTATAAGGATACTGGGACAGCTAGTGGTGTTCAAGGATACTGGGATGGCTAGTGTAGTATAAGTATACTGGGATGCCTTGTGGAATGCTGGCAGGCATGGATCACTATTTGAGGATTAGAATGCTGGTTTGCCCACTTGAGTTCTATAATGCATAATAAAAGGCAGAAACAGTAGAAATAATTAAGCTGTTATCTTTTTATTGAAACAGTTTGCAAGATGTTGGTGTTTTCATTGCAGTTCTGCAGACCTCAACAGTAACTAGATAAAGACTGGCTACAGGGAGTTCAGATGAGAACAATAAAAATGGTTCACTGGACATATAAAGAGAAACTAGGAGAGCATATCATATACAGTCTCAAAGAAAGGCAGCAGAGAAGAGAGCTTGACAGAAACTTCTAAGAACCTCAAATATATTAAAACCATTTAAATGGCTGCTGTCTTTTAGATATGAACTTGCTTTAAAACAAAGGAATCAATCCAAAAATTTAAGGTAGATAGCTCAGAGGAGAGGTGAGGAAGCATTATTTCATACAAAGGTGGTGCAACTTTGAAACAGACTACCTGAAGAAAGTCAAAAACAGGGTGAGATAAAAATAGATATAGCCTATTGGATAAAAAGGATCTGTAGCTTAATTATTAGATAAGAGAATGAGCCGATTGTGTTTATCATGCGATTATTATATGCACCCCTAGTCTATATTTCTGTATTTCTATATTCCTCCATGGAATGGCCACATTTCAGAAGGATTCCTTAGTGGCATTTTTAACTAAAGTCTTATGTGGAATCATTATCTTTGGTCTGCTGACTCCGAATAACAGATTTACGGGTGAGGATAAATGGTCATCTTAAAGCATTTCTTTCTTTTTTTATTTAGTTTGAATGTGTTAACTGGGAAGAGCACTGATCCCATTGGACCTACTTTAGTCTTAGCCTAGGACATTCACCATGCCATTTATCAAAGGATTATGGATGACTTGCACATACAGGAACTACTGGCACATGCAATATTCAGTATCATCACAGCAGTCACATAAATGTAAGTGCCAGTCTTTCAGTTTAGCACAGAGAATGAATCCTGTGTACTACTAACGAGCTCCAAACTGTTGTCCTGGATTTGATTATTTTAGTCTTCTATTTGCTTACTACACGAGTATAATCAAGTCAGGTAAGTATCTGACTTTGGAAATTCATATCTGAATGCTTTGCTCATTGTTGTGCTTCATTTTTGCTGTGAAAGAGCAAGTCGTTATTAATACAAAAGTTTCATATAGCTGCAAGTTACCTTACTGCTTAAGAGTAAAGTAATAAAAACATCAGGGATTAGATGAGCTATAGACATGAGAAACTAGGTCTTGGTGATCACGAACTGTACATAGGACAGAGAGCCACAAAGCATGGATATAAATACATCAATCAATGCTGTACTATGTGTACCTTCTTGCTCTTTGAAAGTGCTGTTTGGGCTGGAGGCTAAGAGCCCAGATCAATGAGAACAGCATCAGTGTTATATCAGATGCTCTCTCAGTACTTCTTCCTGGAGGAAAAGGCATTCCACTTTCCTGTAAGTATATTTGCAGGTATCTGTAGAATAAGAAGACATCATGATCCGATTCTATCTGCTTACGGTGAATTTTAAAATGTCACTAATGCTTTGAAAGCTGTGCCCCAAAAATGTAAGGGTCATTACTGTTAAAAAATTAGTACACTAACTGGACAGCCCAACCTATTGTAAATCAAGCATATACTAATAGGGAAATGCCTGGTCACTGAAGTACCACTGAGCAGCCCATTTGCATATGTTGGGTAACAGCCAGGGATAGAGCAAACTATAAGAAAAATCAGGTAAGTTCTGCATAGCTAAACAAACAGCAGCACACCTGATTTTCCTCATGTTTTTTGCACTGTCACTCGTAAAATGTTTGATTTTTCTTAAAGAGTAAAAAGAATAGCAGTGGAGATGCTGGCTGGATTCATGAACAGCTGCACCGAATGCACTATTTGGTATTCATTAAATGACTCTACACTTAGTGCAGAGCTGCCAAACAAGGATAAACAGCATAATATGCTAATGACAACATAAGTAACTGATTTGCATACTAATTAACCAATCCAACATGGTGCAGCTTTCCAGGAACCTATACAGCAATCGTGTGCGCTCAGTGTAGCCATTTGCCCTGAAATCCAAATCTCTTTGGATTACAGCTACCATTCCATTTAGAAAAAAAATCATGCTAGCAGTTGCTGCTGCATAATTGCCCTGTTTTTGCAACAAGCTTTAACTGAAGGTGCTGCTGCTGCCACACCTCTGCCAAGAAGAAGGAGGTGTTTTAACCCTGTTTTTACCATAGACTGCATGACATAAAAAATTGTAGAGCAATACTGGGTGAACAGAGAAACACTAGAGGAAATATGCAACTCTGCTGCCCTCACCTGAAGCCCCAGAGAAATTGTGCAGACCCCACTCCTTTGGAAACAAAGGTTTGTGTAGCTCTATATATATACTAGCTACAGGTGCTTTCCAGATACCCACAGGGGATATATTAGGGTTATCACAGGCCTTAGCTTCCAGAATATTGCATCATTTTCTAAATGCAGTGCTACAACATTAAAGAGAACATATCTTCACAGGAGATAGCTAGACCCATGCAGGACTTTTATGCAATAACATACTTCACTGAAGTTTTGGGGGCCATAGATTGCACACAGAAATAAAAATCTCACCTACTAAACATGGATGGAGGTATGTTAACAGGAATGGATGCCACTCTATAAACTGCCAGGTTTGTATAATGGTCAAGGGATCATCTACAAAGTATTTGTGGGTAACCCAGGCAGTTTTCATGACTCACACATATGGCACACCTCTGAGCTGTACACAAGGTTTGCTAGGGATGACTTTCCACAAGGGCATTTAGTAGGGGATACTAGTTGTGCACTGGATCCATGACTCATGACACACATGAGAAACACACACAACCCCACTTTGCAAGGATATGATGCTCATGCTCAAACTAGGACTATCATAAAACATTTGCCTGGCTTGCTCAAATCAAGGTTCCAGTGTGTGTGTGTGTGCCCTGCAGTATGACCCAGCAACCTCTAACAAAGTACTCACAGACTGTTCCATGTTGCACAGTATCATTCTCAGGAGACAGCTTCAACAAGGTCAACTAGAGGCAGGACCATAGTTCACAGTACCACAGGCAGTTCCAGCAAATACAGATGAAGGGGTCTGAGGGAGAAACACCACCTGCAGATTCTGCTGGCAGATGTAGGCATGCACAATATGCTATGGCTATGGCTAAGAGGTAAAGGATAGCACACACACACACACACACACACACACACACACACACACACACACACACACACACACACACACATGCACACACACACGCACACATGCACACGGGCACGCACACACACACACACACACACACACACACACACACACACACACACACACACACACACACACTGAATACCTAAATGAAAGAATAACAGTTGTAGCACAAACAAATATAAAAAATGATGCCTGCCAAACTGCAGAACCTTTACTTAGCCATGTACTGGTTGTATTCTGTTAGCATCAGACACAGGCAACCCACTCAAGGAGATGTCTTGCATCTTCATTAATACCTAGGTTAGTCTGAAACCTGTATAGAAAAAGCAGTACAGTTATATAACTGATTACTGTGTTATGCAAATTTTCATTTGTGCCTAAGGTGATACATGTCCCAGGTGTACAGTAATGTTAGCAATAACTTCTGAGTGATGTTTGCAATACACAGCTGTGGATTTTGCCCAGTACTGTGCATAAACCATATCAGTTGGCCACTGTATATAAACCAGTGAGCAGGTCAGTGTTAGCATCATTTGCACAAGTATAACAGTAAACAAGACTTAAACATCTACTTTGACTGCATAAGTGGCAGCAGTAACAGAAATACAGTGATGTTCAACAATTACAGAAGCAATAATTTACAACTGATTATGAAGTATGATTAAAATCATTATTCTGCAATACATTTGTATTAAAGGAAGGCTCAGAGTTAGTAAGCATTAGCTATCCACTCAGTGCATCAAGCATATATGCAACCTGAAGTCACAAACAAAAGTGCAAAGGGCAGGGCACAGTCATCACTTGCATGGGATGGGGGGACAGGAGGGCAAGCTGTCACCAAAGAAGTGACTGTGTGCAAGTAAAACAATTTATTGCTTAATTATCAAATCTATAGGACAAGCAGCAAGATATGTATAACAGTCAGCAGTAGTGTTAGATTAGTGTGTGTGTGTGTGTGTGTGTGTGTGTGTGTGTGTGTGTGTGTGTGTGTGTGTGTGTGTGTGTGTGTGCATGTGCTCATGCATGTGCATGCGTGTGTGTAAGGTTGTATGTGCAAGTATTTGTTGAATGTGTGTGTTTCTGCATGAACACAATCAAGCAGAGTGCTAGCACAATATCCTATTATCTCTGAAAGGTGTGAGCCATGCATGGTAGACTAGTCTGTTCAGTGTCATCACCTCCAACCACCTGAACTACCTCTGCCAGTAATTACACTGCTAGCTCCATGGACCTGGCTAAAATATGTGGTGCTACCAGAATGTGAGTGATTTCTGCTGAATGAGCTCTTATCAGTACTATGTCCAGGACCATGACCACATGGGCTACCACATATGGGTGTGGTCAGTGGAAGTAGTGCCACTATGGGAGAGGGCTCTTGCCCGGATATGCTGGCTAACACTGGATGATGTAGTGGCTCTACAGCCACATGGATACCAACCCTCCCCCAGCAGACATTCCGTTACAGACTCTGCTCAATCTAGTGTGTCATTCATCCTGCTATCCGACCCATATCTCTGGCTCTATATAATATGACATACACACACATAGATAGATAGATAGATAGATAGATAGATAGATAGATAGATAGATACACAATGACAATTATTTAATTATATAGCACACCTGGAAGATCTGCAGTAGACATGCACTTGGGTTGTCTTCCACGTCAGCTGCAACACAAAAGGATTCTCTATGAACCCTGTGATGAGCTGTCTGGATCTCTGACAGTAGATAGGAACTCCTCTATTTCAGTCAGTGATGGGTTGGTATCAGGACCACCCCCATAGCCATACGTTCATGAGCAATTGCAGCTGCCCAACATCTGGTTGTCATGATCATATCACTGAGCCTACATCTTATTCTGAAAAATGTACATGCATTGCCACCAACTGCATTTACATGATTGACCATCTGTGTGCAGCTACTGTCACAGGAGAACTGGTCACCCCTGTTCTCTCATAGAAGACTGACCCATGTAACATATAGCTTGACTGATCAAATCATATTCAGCATCACCCTATGGCTGTTTATGAGGTGTAGATGTCTTGGGCACTATATATCTATATGCGAAGAAATATAATGAGAAAGAAAAAGTATACAAGCAAAACAAAATTGATTGTTAACCCAAAAAAAAAATCTAAGAATGTATTTTTCCATCATACACAAATTACATGAAAAAGGAAGGCTCCACATGAGTACACATAACTTAATACAGATCCCACCACCACTACCACAAAAGAAAGAAAGAACTTGATAACAATGTCATAGCAGGACAAACATTTCTGTAACTCTGTAGTACACTGCAAGGAAAAATGGTTAGCAGTTTTTTGTGTATTATCCACTTCCATGGAGGGCAGACAGGTAGACATCAAAGGCTTAACATAATTGTCTGTGCTAACAATGCAAACCCCATGACCTTGATAATAGGTAATACAACAGTCTTCTGCACTAAGTCTTCAGCTTCAAAGATTGAAATTCCCATTAAAATGTCAGCATTATTTGCAGAAATTATGCAGGTCAAGAAATAACTGGTATACATGTCTATGCCAACAGCTACTGAAAACAAATGCACACAGTAAAGCAACACATGTAATGAAAAAGGCAAGCATTTTAAGTTTAAAATACATTGGTTTGTATATAACAGCAACCTACCTGTGCAGCACGTAAGATGTGAAAGTAGCAAGAAGTTTTCAAAGCAAGTAGTAGTATCACTCTGGATGCAAACAGTTTCCCCTACTATAATACAAGTTCCTTACCTACATGATTACCATTATATAGTGCAGATTCAGCTCTCTCAGGTCAATGAGTATGCAAATGAGGTGTCACCCCTGCTCTCTCATAGCATTCATGGATGCCAATATCTGCACTTAGTGCAGGAAATGTAAACATGGTGTGATGACCTACATGACTGCATGCACGTGCCCTACATCTGCAAGGACAAGCACTAACTATTAACTTCTTAATGCTTGCAAGCATAAATAATTAGTCTGACTGCAGTAAAAATCTGATTTTCACAGTCAGTTCTCTTTTATATCCATTTATCAAGGATGAATCAGGGAAAAGGGACTTGCATGTATTAGTACATTAACTGAGTTAGAAGAGCAACATTCATAACATTTATATGAATTATTTGTGACCACAGTTTCTGCCTCTGAGTACATTATGTCTGTAATTCTAAGAAAGTATATTACTCATTAAACATAACTGCAAAATAATCACATAGCTATCTTATTTGAGAAGCATAGGTAAGGGAATGATGTTCATAAAATAAAGAGAAGAAAAGAGCTGCAGTGTTGCAACTTTTTATTTTATATTGTGTGTGGAAAGATTATCTTCTTTGTGTCTGGTATCACATCCCACATCTAACTTCAAATTACACAGAACAAAGTTTGGAACATGGATCTGTTGCACCTGTAATGTCATTTGCATGCCATTTGACATTGCACACTCTGGACTGGCAGTGTTCTCTAGCAATGGACTATAGAACACTTCCTAAGGAAAAAAGTGAACAAAAATGATTTGGGCTGCTTTCTGTAGCACAAATAAGCCTAGCACTGGTGCATGGCTGTTAGCACTTTAAATAGTACTAAGAAAATAAATCCAAGCTGTCTAGTAGCTATCTTAGAGGCATGATGTGTACAGCATGTGAGTGAAGAGAAATAAGACAGGTGATGCAGGGTTTGAATCCACTTTATAGATTTTTTGTGACTGGATTCAGAAAAAAATATTGGCATCCAAAGTTTTATAAGAAATGAACAGGCTAAATAAAGTCTGTGTTACATGATAAAAAATGTATCTGTAGTCTATGTGAATGTATGGTACATATGTGTTTTTGTTGTAAATTCACATCTTATCATTACTAATAATAATATGTGCTATGGATGTTGTAGTATATGAATTTTTTTTGCAATGTGCTAACTCAAAAGCAGTAATGCAAGCATACATCTCAGCTGTACAGATTTTTGCCTCATATTTTTGGTCCATTTTCATAAAATTGTGGTTTTCTGGGAAATTAGTGTCAATTCATTAATGAGTTAGAAAATAATGACAAACATTTGAGTTTCAGACTTCATACCCTTCAGAAAACACATGTGAATACAACACCCTTTATTCTATCAACTTTCAATATTTGTGAGAACAATATTTAAAAATTGTCCCTATTTTTGGATCTTTGTCCCACTTTTATGTATGGCTTTGTCCAGATTTCTTGCTCTAAGAGGTTGAGAGGTATGAATATGAGTAATGTGGACATATGTATTATACATACTGGAAAAATTATTCTTATCACACAATTTGTCATCATGAGACTTACACAATATATTGTAAACTTTGATGTCATGAGTAATTGTTTGTACTGAGTCAAAAATGACTTCCTGTCATTGTCTGTGTGTCCCCTTTCTGAGTAATTGCCATTACATGAAATCTTGGTTATGTGTAACCTAAATGTTACTTGTGATGTTGCAAGCAGTTGTGAAAAGGATGCTTTGTTCCTTGCTACGTGGATTCATTAAATGTGTTAATTTGCAATACAAGGTACTTTTTAAATTTTCTTATAATGCTGTCTGCATTTGCACTATGGTCAGCAGTGCACAAATAGGTTTCACTCACAAAGGAAAACAGTGAAAAATTTAATTTGGACAGCCTTCTGAAGCCTAGTGTCAGTGCATATTTGTTAGCATAGTCTGTTGCCAGTGCATATTTGTTAGTATGCTGGATAGCACTCAATGAAAAAAATCTACTTGTCAAGTAGCTATCTGTGTGGTATGAGGGATACATGAAATGAGCTTAAAGAAAGAGGACAACTGATACAGCGTTTAAATCTAACTGAAAGATACTTTAACAGAGGGGGGTCATAATGCCATTTGTTACAACATTTTGATTATGAATATCATGATAAATGCACGAGTATCATATCAGCAGCTACTCAGTTGGGCCCCACTCTGTTCACCCTTGCTATGCTCAGCCTCACTTCACTCTCCTCCCACCCCCATATAATTTCCTTTATACTTATCCACCTTAACCACACCTCTTCTAACTCCTCCACAGCCCCTCCTAACTACTTCCTTACTGACACATCTCTTCCTCTATAGCACCTTCCCACACACTACTGCTTATCAATCACCCCTCCCTCCCACTGTCTACACATACTCTACCTTTATATCATGTCTTTCAAACCACAAACATTACTCCTGATACCAATACTCACCTTCTTTTACCTCCTCACTTCCTACCACACACATCTACCCCCACCCTACTTCCAGCCAACTAATTGGACTCTAAATTCAAATACTAAACCCAGGCTCCTCTGCAAACCTGTCCTTCCAGTCCAACCAATACTACTCTCCTTCCTAAAATAAAATTATCTCCCCCTCTCCCAACCTCTTCTAAGCAGAAAATAAATGTCCCACCACTTAAACAATTACTCTACTTCAAGCCACTACTTCTATCAGGAGACATCTATCCTAACCCAGGCCCCTCCCATCCTACCCTGAACAATAATCCTCTAGTACAAAACTCAACCAACCTCACTCTTTCAAAAAAGCAAGTATCTTTCTACTCTATCAACCTCAGGATTGCAGTAAATAAAGGTCAGGACTTCCATGCCTAGTTAGCTAACTATACTCCAGACATAGTTAGCCTAACTGAAACTTGGCTGAAACCATACAATTAAGATAGTGAAATTACCCCACCTGGCTATAACATCCTTAGACTTGACAGACAAAAGAAAAGAGGAGGAGGTGTAGCCATACTCTACCCTGATGGGTCTACTTTACATGCTCGAAACATGAAAAACCTGAATCCGAATAGCCCGACACGTAAGGAGTGAACTGCGAATACGTCGAACAAACGAAACTCTGACAGTGAAAATATTGAATTTGCATAGTTGGCCCGTCTGCGGTATAGCTCCGTAAGGTAAGTGTGTGATAGTTATGGACCTTAGGGGTAGGGAGAGGTTAAGGTAAGTGCATAGGTAGGTAGTGTATGTAAGGTTTTGTGTAGGTAATGTATGTAAGGTTTAGTGTAGGGTTTTGTTAAGTGTATGTGTGTGGAATATTTAGTTTGTTTGGGTATAGCTCCATTGGGGAAGTGTGCGGTAGTTATGGACCTTAGGGTTAGGAAGGGGTTAAGGATAGTGCAAAGATAGTTGTGTATGTGGGGTTAGTGTAAGGTTAGCAGTAGGGTTTTGGTGCTTCAATTTAGGGTTAGAAGTAGGGTTTTGGTTAGTGTATGTGTTTTTTTTATTGTGTTTGGGTAGATAGTGTGTTGCGGGTGGTGGGTTGGCCGACTATGATGGTTCGTGGTTTTAAATTTCGCTCTTTAGTACGTTCGACGTATTCGCTGTTCGCTTTTTATGTGTCACGCTATTCGGATTAGGGTTTTATGTGTTTCAAGCGAATAAAGTAGACCCCTACCCTGATCACCTCTCTATAACTAGTCCTATCCTCCCCCTGCCCTCTTTCTCTACAGCTGAACTCCTACTTGCCAGTGTTAAACTTAACAACTTTACCACCATAACTATTGTAGCAATTTATACCCCTCTGGAGACAATCCTAGCATGCTCGAGAGCATCCTATCCCACCTCTGTCGGACCATCCATAATGAAACCATCATACTAGGGGATGTAAACATAGATTGGCTCACAATACAAACTCCCAATACTAACTCCTGTATCATCTTACATGGATTTGAGCAGCTAATCACAACCCCTACCTATATTAACAAATTACACCTTCCACAGTCTCTTCTGGACTGGATTTTGGTGTCTCACCCCCAAAACTACCATAACCCTCACACTCTACCAAATGCTCTTAGGGACCACTGCCCTATCACAGTAACCAGAGATACTCCCCATTTCACGAGACCTTTCAAGTTTATCACTTCCCGCAAAATCTCATCTTTCAGTCCTGACTCTTTCATTGACAAACTCTCTAGAATTAACTGGTCCCATCTCACTACTCTCTCCTTAGATGATGCTGTACAATCTTTCAACTCCACCCTTCTTAACATCCTCAACTCCATTGCTCCTTTTCGCACAATAAGAATCAAATCTAACACCACTCCTTGGCTGACCAAATCTACTCGAACCCTGATGAAAAACCGTGACATGATATGGGAATTATGGACTAAAACTAAGACCCCTTCTCTCCTACAGACCTATAAAGAACTTAGGAATCAAATAAAGAAAATTATCTACAAAGACACGACTAACTTCTATGCAAACCCTCCCACTACCCTAAAATCAGACCCCCAAAAGTTCTGGAACACAATCAATCATATACTAAATCCAGGAAACCCTTCACCTCCAAATCCATGCCCAAATAAAACTCCAGAAGAAAATGCCACTACATTTAACAATCATTTTATTGACTCAATAACTACCATAAATGCTCTTCCCACTAGGAAAAATGCTAATAACTCCACAATCTCTACTTCTCCTCCCTATCCTTCTAACTCTTTTTCCCTTAAATCTGTTTCAACTACCTATATTAAACCCTGACTCTTCAAACTTAAACTCTGCTTCCCCTCTGCTGATAATCTACATTCCTATTTCCTACAGATTGCTGCTGAACCCCTAGCCTATCCAGTTTTCATCCTGATTAACCAATCTATCTCTGAATCATATGTTCCAGCAATATGGAAACATTCTTTACATTACCTATACACAAAGGTGGTAATTCTTCTAATATATCAAACTTCAGACCAATTGCTATATTGTCTCTCTTTTCTAAGATTCTAGAGAAATGCATTCACAAGCAGATAATGCAGTACCTTCTACAAGAGAGCCTTCTAACACATGCACACAACATGGATTCCATCCTAAACACAGTACTACAACTGCACTAATATCCTTCACCAATACTGTATCACTGGCCCGTGACAACAATAAACTAGTTTCATGTCTCTTACTTGACCTCTTCAAAGCCTTTGACACTGTCTCCCATCCCCTCCTCTTGGACAAACTCTCCTATTTAAAATTCTCTCCTCCCACCATATCCTGGTTTTCTAGCTATCTCTCTAACCACCAGCAAGCTGTTAAATGGCATTCTGCACTATCCCCCCTCCCTTAACGTGCTGTGGGAGTTCCCCAAGAATCCATACTTGGGCCACTGCTCTTTAATATTTTCACTAACCTACTTTACACCTCTTGTCCCCACTCTACACTAGTACAATATGCAGATGATTCAACTGTCATCACCATTGCAGACAATCCATCTGACCTCCGCTCTACTACCCAAGCATCATTCAACACCACAGAGACATGGCTTTGTGATAATAAATTAATTCTCAACCCTAAGAAAACTAAGCTCCTACTCTTCCTCCCCAAAAACCTCATCAATCTCAAACCTACATTTTCCATCCTATCAAGAAATAACACTATCATTACTGCTGAACCCAGCACTAAACTGCTGGGAGTCATAAAAGATGATCAGCTTATATTTGATCTCCAAGTCAGTAATTCTATCAAAAAGACTCACTAGAAACTTGGACTCCTTTATCGCAACAAGAGACATTTAACAGACAGAATAACTCTCTCCCATGCATTTCTTCCTCCCACCCTTCTTTATAGCTGTCAATTATTCACAAACCTTAACACCACACTCATAAAAAAACTTGAAACTACCTATAATAAGGTGGCCAGATTCACTGCAAACCAAGCCTAGAAATCACACCATTGCTTATCCCTTAAACAATTGGACTGGCTCGACCTCCCTCATTTGCTCCTACTACAGCAACTACAAATTATCCACTCCATCCTCTATCGACCATCTTTCTGTCCTAGCCTTCTATCTATTATATCTAAATATTCCCCAACCAGGACACTACATAGCTCAGACCAAGACTTCCTACAGATTTATAAACCCAAAGACAAAACAGGATGCTTACTCTATAACTATAACCCTGCTGCAACTTGGAACCAACTACCCCAAGAAATTAGGTACCTTGACCATACCAAGCATTTCAAGCTAGCCACTCAGAGATACCTAACAAACAAATGTTCTTGCCACTGTAGTCATCCTCCCTGAAACTACCTTACCCCTGCTTCTAATACCTCCCCTCCATCAGTCCTCTCATTCTTATTTCCCTGTTCTCCCACAATATCCTCCCCTTCTATTCCTTCTCCCTCATTTTCCTCTCTTCCCCTGTCCATCACAATAAACTTCTACCCCTCTGTCTTCTGTTTAACCACTTCATCCCGATTCTATTCCTTTTGTACTTATACTGTGTATAACCAAACAGGATTTATATTATTCCTTTAATGACATTGTACCCGAGTGTTTTCTGTATGATTTATTGTAAATGTTATCTTGTTAACTGTTTAGTTGCAAATGATAATTTCTTAACTGTTTGTATGTAAAATTTAAAAACTCACTGTGGAGCTTTTCTCGCCGGGTCTCCACTGAAAACAAGCCAAACGCTCAGCTGGACTAATCCGGTTAACAAATGTAAAATAAAATAAAATAAAAAAATAACTATTCACAGTTCCAATTGTAAATGCATAAAAAAATCCAAATAAATCTCCACAGTTCCAATTGTAAATGGAATTTATTTGGAGTTTGTTTTTTTATGCATTTACAATTGGAACTGTGGAGATTTATTTGGATTTAGGTTTTTCATGCATTCACAATTGGAACTGTGGAGATTTATTTGGATTTTGTTTTTTTATGCATTTACAATTGGAACTGTGGAGATTTATTTGAAAAAAATAACTGTTTATTGCAACAAATGTAGCATTACTGTATGCTATAGAGGCCTAATGTAATGTGTGTAAAGTATGCTAAACATGACATTGATGATGTGTAATGCGGAATGCACATGCATACATATGATGTACACAATATTTTTGTTATACTTATTGAGTTTTCACATATCATAAGTATGTGTTTATGATGGTATTTTGAAGTATGTACATATTCTAAAACACCATATATTACTCCAGTTATGCAACTGCATGCATCTGGAATGTATGTGCAAACTTTAATACTGCCTTTTACATAGAAATGCAGTTCCATGACTATGTAAAGTCACAGATATACAGAAATCTGTTAAGTATTTCTCTAGTCAGTCAAATTAGTATGCCTTTAATTACCATGTTAAAAATTAAGTTCTCCTGTGGCATTGATGTTTAATAAACAAAGTTTACCATTTTATCCTTTTTTTCTCATCGGTTAAATTCCCAAGTAGTATTACTCAATCTTACCGGTGCATAAGTCCCAGCAGCCCAATATGTCATAAGTCATGCCGTTTTTCCACCAACCAACCATGATTATAACAAATGCAGTAAAGCATGTTATTGTTTAACATTGGAACATGTATCAATAGTTTGAGTACCACACCTGGCCAAATCTCACTGCCATATTTCACACCTTCTTTGACTTTGGATGTAATCAGTGCCAATGTGTTTGGCAAGCCATTGCTGTTCTTACAATTGTCCAAATGCAGTTGTCAAGGCTGTGCATATTTGCATACAAACTGTTACATAGGAAATCTGAGCTAAGCTAGGCTGATTGCTGCAGACATGGCTAGAGATGATAGAAATGGTGCTCCATTTAGAGTGCAAAGGTGGAATGTTGAGGAGTCCAGGATTTTTATGTCACACCTCATGAAGCACTACAGCCAGAGGCTACTACATGGGGGTTATACTGAGTATCAGTATGAAGCTGAGGCTTGGAATAGCTTGTAACTACTCAATATCCTAATGTGGATATTTCAAGGGTTTTTCGTGGAAACCAACTGGATTCACAGCAGCGTTCTATGGACAGTTATTTGAGGCAAGTGAATGGCCGTGTTCAAACTTCAGAGGCTGTTATTGGATCCAGTGGTGGGCCTGAAGAGGTATCTAGTATGTGGCAAATGTGGGAATCTGTCCACAACCATCGTCTCTCAAATCCCTTCTCTAATGTGGGCAGAAGATTTGATGCATCTTTGAATCCTGAAACTAAGGTACTGTGTGATTCCTTTAGAGAAATTGTTCTTTAAGGAAACTTCTGTGTTCCTTAACTTACATTGTTTGAATAAATATGTGGAACTTGATATCACCCCCCACCCCTGTGGTTAAGGGCATATAAGTATCCTGCAACCCCTTTTGATATGAACGATGAAATAGATGTTGCTTTTCATAAAAGGTGGGTGTGTGCAGCACACAAGTGCACCTTAGAATGGGTTGCTATACTAGAGCGATAGGGTGAAATAACAAAAACTGCAAACAGAAATTAGCTCCATATGTAATGATCTGGTTTCTAAAACGAACACAGAATTTCTTGATAAAATCTTAAAAGATGTTAATGTCAAATTACAGAATTATGAGAAGGAAATTTTGGATAGAAAACTGCATAAACTGACTCGTGACACCCACGGCTACGATAATGGTACGCCCTTCCTGTCCAGGATTCACCAGAAGAAAGTTTTACGGCGAGTTTCATTTAGAGTGAAGAGAGTGAATAAAATACTTCTGGATTCTACTGGGTTACTGGTCTTTGGGTTGTTTCTTTATTTTATTTTGTTTTAGTTATGTATTATTATATAATACACAACTAAAACTATGCATTTGCACAATTTTATACAACAAAAAATGTTAATTGTTGATCTATTGAACTATATCAATGTAAAATTGTTACTTAGCTTCTTTTTAATGCAACTTTAACTTTATGCATGTATCCCAACATATGTGAATTGTTTTGCTATAACTGCTATTATATCAATATTGTTTAAAATTGTACTTGTTTTAAAATGTATTACTGGAGCTTTTCTCCTTGGGTCTCCACTGAAAATGGGCCACAAGCCCAGTTGGACAAACCCGGTTAACAAATGTCAATAAATAAATAATTAATAAATAAATTAGACTGGTGTATTTAGCCCAATGTTAGCTTTGTCCAGCATTTTATGTGGGCAAGAGAGACAGGAAGATTCATGAATGAGTCTATGAGCATACTTAGAATATTAAAAGGGCAAAACCACTAATGCATTGTCTAAACATATTAAATGTAATGAGAGCCATAAATGTTTATTCTTTGTCCTTGAAAAGGTTGAACATAACCCTTGGGGTGGGTTAATTAATGCGTACTTGAAATGCCGTGAATTGTGGTGACAATTATTTCTTAATGCCACTAGTCTGCCCTGTTTAAATAAAATGTGCTCTATCAATTATCTTTTAAAGTTGAAACACTATGATGTTTAGTGAAGTCTTTTATTTAGAACAGTTTTTATAACATGTTAGGTTTTTTAAAATTAATTGTTTACGTATTCATGACTGATGGAATTGTATTGGATGAATTTGTCAGGTTATCATTATCAGTGAGGTTTTTAAACTTGGAAATGGAGTGGACTATTTATTCTGATGAAGTTCAAGGTTTATGAATGAAAATGCTTAGCAAATATATTTTGCATTTTTTTTGGCTACATTTTGGTCTGACATTTACTGTTTTCTTTTGAACCTGGTTGTTATGAGGTTTATTTTTAGTTTGGAATAGCTTGGCGAAGACTGTCTCAATTGTAACTGACATCCATGGACTGGAGAGCAATGTTGTCACTACTTCAGTGACCTAAGAAGGTGCAAGTAGGATGTTCTGAGCCAACGGAAGGATGAATTTAAGACTACGAACATCCCTCAGTTGTGTAAGTATACTGACCCATCACCTGTCTGTGATATGGCATTAATTAGCCAGCCAAAACAGTTAATCATTATACTTTCATATACCTGTTTTCTCTTTTCTCTATTGTTCAGCTGCAGCAGAGACAGCAGAAAACTGTGAGGTGCATCAGGAGAGACTAAGTTGCCTTTGAGAGTCACTGAATAAGTATGCATCAGGTCTGAAGCAAGCCAGAGAAGTTTTTTTCAGTCCATTACTCTATATCATCTTGAAAAGGGATACCTTAACTTTTATATCAAGCATACATGCCTGCATACCTCTCAACTCTCCGGATTTTTGCAGAATGTCCAGATTTTTGATTCATATGTTTGTTCTGTCCTTCATAAAATTTGTGTTTTTTTGGCAAATCTCTGGGATGAACTAAGGATTAAAGTCACTAAATAATGCCACACATTTGACTTTCAGACTTCATATCCTTCAAAAATGTGTGTTAAAATATACCCTGTTACTCTAGCAACTTTTTTAAGTTTATAAGAACAATATTTAAAAAGTTTCCCTATTTTTGGGTCTTTGTCCCTCCATTTTTTTGGGCTTTATCCAGATTTCTTGCACTGAGAGGTTGAGAGATATGCACCTGCTTCAGTAGTTCTTAGTGATTGCATTAGGCGATAAGTATATCAGCTTAATTGTGTGTGGGTTCAATAGCCAGAAACACACGTTAGATTTTTTTTAATTTCAGGATATTATTTAGAAAATATTAACTACAATACTTCATGACATTAACAATCACATTTTGGCAAATGCAAGTATTACCTTTGAAAGCAGAATGAAATACATGATTTTATTGGTCATATCATACCATTGTGACTGATTTTATGACACATTAATGCCTTCCATCCCTTCTGGATGTGGCTGAGGTGTATTTATGCATTTCTCATATTGGTTTATGTACTGGAATAATAAACTAATGTGACATGCAATTGATCTAATTCTCTCCTTTTGTCTCCCTCCACCATATGTCTCTCCATTTTTTTAATATATGTATTTTTATTTATTAATACATTTCTGTTGAAAACAATATGACCATTAGCATGGGGAGGTTGACCGCTGGAGTTTGGCCTGCCATACCTCCACAGATGGCTGTGGCACCACCACAGGTAGCACATACACTCAGCACATCTGGGTCACAACATCTTAAAAAAATGATGGGCACCTGTACCAAGTCAGACTTTCCTGGTAAACAAATGTTAAATAAATAAACTGCAAATGTCTATGTTTATCTATATTTACAACATTTCATTACCATACCATTTCAATAATGAGAAGTAGACAAGCCATCCTTATCCTGCTCATGTCTTAATCATTTTTCTTCTCTCATACCCCTTCTTGCTCCTTATATCAAGCATTTTATTGAAGCATGACAGATTAATAATGAGGAAAAACTTGAGTAACACACAAACAACTAAACAAGCTTGAGAGCTGCTACAACAAAATCGCCAAATTCGCCACAGGGGCATCCTACCGTAGTCACCACTGTCTCTCACTTGCAGAACTGGGCTGTCTTGAACTCCCTCACCTCCTTCAATGGTATCAACTCACCCACAAACTAGTAAACCATCCACTAAAAGTCCCATCCCTCCAGGATCTACTCCAACCCTATCACATCACCAGACCACTAAGATCCAGCAACAAAAATCACTTGCAGATCACTAAAGCCAATAACTCTGCTGGAGAAGCACTATTCTTGTGTGCCATAGCCAAATTATGGAACTCCCTCCCACCCACAATTACCTCCATACCATCATGCACCCACTTCAAAACTTTACTAAAAGCGCACCTAAAAACATGCTGGCTATGCCCTTGCAACTCCCACTCTAATATCACCTACCCCATCCACCCACTACTTTCTTTCCACCCCACTAACTACCTTGATTATGGCAAGCTCAGATGCTCATAAGCCTTACTACTTATTATACAGCAGAAACGTCTTATTGTACCAATTGTTAATGTCTGTTATGTACTTCGCAGATGATAAAGATTCTAGTTGTCTACTGATGTACTATGTTCTTCATCTGTAACTATGTTTATAATTGTTAATTGCTATGTTGATCAAATTGTTAATTGTTATGTAAATCCAATGTAACTACCATCTGTATATTTTAACTGTGGAGCCTTTCTCCCCGGGCCTCCGCTGAAAATGGACCTGCGTCCAGTCGGACACTCCCAGTCAACAATTGTAAATAAATAAATAAACACACCATGAAAATGATGCTAAATGTACCATAAACAACGCTGTTGCTATTTCTTTCATCATCTTTCTCTTTCTGTCTGTTCATCCCTTCGGCTTCAGCATTTTTTTACTGACCCTTCCATTGTGTGATTTAAAGTGCATGAAATAGGAGTTCCTTTGTGGAATACATAATGCTCAGATATATATAGACTGATTTTTGCATACTTTCAAGGGCTCTAATCCAGGCATTCACAAAGTATTACTGACTGTTTTGAGTACACTATTTTATGTATATTACATGTTGTTTTGAGCCACCGTTTTCTTGCATCTTTCAGAATCCATCTGGTCTCTGCCTCCCTCTCCCCTGTATGTATCTTCCCCCTTCTTTGTCATCCAATGTCTGGCACTGAGCAGCACCTGTAACTTAGGGGAATGGAAGTACACATTTTATGGCAAAGTCTGCTGAGTTTTTGCCTTCGGCTGCATCACTTTGTTGCCCTTGCACTACTGTGTTAAGCCTCCCTGCGCTATATAAAGTCAGGCTGATCTTCCCTTGGAACACGTGGAAGAGTTTAATATATACTATGTCTGATGTTCCATTTGGAAAAGATTGTTAGGAAGCAGCTGCTCAAATATTCCTGACTTCATGCCAAATATGTAAATAATTCCAATAACACCTTAACATAACACACCTCTGTTCTGCATTGCATCATTTGTTATGCTATGCTGCTGGATGTAATGTACACCTTATGTAATGTTAGAATTATCATTACTGTGATGAAGCCTGATGGCTACATTCTCCTTTGCATCATTGTTTTGTGACTGCCTTAACAAATAAGTAAAATTAAGGCTGTGAAGTAATATTTCCTGTGCGGTGTGGTATATTGACATAATACACATGTCTGGGAAATGGTTTTGGCTTAGAGTCAAGGGTTCAAATCCATAAATATGTGGAAGTCATATGTAATGTTTTAATTATATTATATAAGTGGTATCTACATATCTTAGTAACCCACCTTTTTCCTGCTTATGCCACAGTCATGGTTATGCTTTCCAACCCATGCTTTATTCCTATTGGAAACATTGATTGTATATAGCATGACAGACTACTTATCAGGAGACACATAACACTAACACAACCCAAGGTTTTTAAAAATGACCCAGAAGAATTATAGTATTTTTTGTGCATCGCTGTCACTGTCTCCATGTCTGTATTTGTTCCCACTGCTGTATCATCATTTTTTACTGTTTCATACTTATTAGGATAATGGATTTAATGTACAAGTTATGAGATTTTACAATTAAGTTCATAGGTGTGTACTAGGCTAATGGCCTTGGAGCCTTTACAAGCCTAGCCCATAGGATTACCCTGGCATCGTGTCATGAGGGCAATGAAGAGTGACACATACATTCTCCTTTGCTTCAATACACTGTCATAGCTGCACTGTGTGAAGTAGGGGTTCCTATGTGGTATGGTTAGATAAAGGTCACGTCTGTAGATTTTTTTCTTGGAAAACCATCTAGGTTCAAATCCAGATGTATACCAAAGTGCTTTTTAATGTTTGGCATGACTCCTGTGAGTATAATTGTTGGCTACACATTTTCTTAAAAAAGCATTATCCTGCTGCTGTATTAATATTCATGCTCCCTATTGGGAACACTTTCTTGCAGAGATCTTGCCTAAATAATTACAATGATAAAGAGAAGAGTAGCACAACACAAATATGTGCAGAAATGAACAATAAACTAATGTCTTAGTATGTCTGTATGTATAAATAAATAAAACTTTTCCAAACCAAGAAAAAAGAAAAAATGGAGGCTACAAATCACGCCAGCCAAAAAGGATTCAAAATTCTTTACTAAACTTGGTAAGCGCTTTCATGCAAAACGTTGCTTGCACTTCTTCAGACAAAGTAAAAATAAAACACATTGCATTTTATATTCACAAATGCTTAAACCAAGCCCAAAATTAATTGAATAATTAATTAGCTTGCGCTTAGTTAAACCAACCATTTAACAACAATAAATACCTAGCTTAAAGCTACAAACATACATATAAAATACATGCATATATATGTATGCACATATATATATATGCACACATATATACATGTATTAATTAACTGGACCAACTACCTAACGTATGCTTCTAAAATATAACTTGTTTTTGTTATATATATGTGTACTAAAAAACCAACAACTCATTAACATTTTTATATATACATATACACAAAATTAAAAATAACAAAATGGAATACTTGATCATTGAGATATTTTCCAAATTTAAATGTGCATACGTAAAAATACTGTATATATAAGATCCAACTATCTCTCTAGAGCTTTAATATTGAGCAAACATTTGATGGAACACGTATCATTAATGCCTGGATAAGTATAGGCATTAGTTTTCAGTTGCCAAAGAAGTTCGCGTTCTTGCAACCTTAAATACCATGGCCCCCTCCTAGGGTTCTTATCTACTTTTTCCACAATGTTAAACAGAAAACTATGAGAATTATTATCAATAATATGCTTAGCCAAGGCATTTGATGGATTTTGCCTGGATATAGCATATAAATGTTCATAAATTCTATTTTTTAATAGTCTTTCTGTTTTACCAAAATAATAAACTAATGCCTATACTTATCCAGGCATTAATGATACGTGTTCCATCAAATGTTTGCTCAATATTAAATTTTAGAAGCATACGTTAGGTAGTTGGTCCAGTTAATTAATACATGTATATATGTGTGCATATATATATGTGCATACATATATATGCATGTATTTTATATGTATGTTTGTAGCTTTAAGCTAGGTATTTATTGTTGTTAAATGGTTGGTTTAACTAAGCGCAAGCTAATTAATTAAAGTGCTTACCAAGTTTAGTAAAGAATTTTGAATCCTTTTTGGCTGGCGTGATTTGTAGCCTCCGTTTTTCTTTTTTCTATGTCTGTATGTATGTTATAGGTTGCTGGAAATGGCTATTGCCCACAATGAGATTGTTTGATGCACAAAAAAGCAAAAAAAACAGCAGAGTTATGTCCAAAAAAGTTATTAAGAAAACACAAAGCTTTCAGATTACTCCTTCTTCGGTGTGATAAAATTGCATCAGAATATTCTAACATTTAAAATAAGTGATAATCACATGGTAATAAGCAGCCAACCGAATATCAATATTAATTAAGTTAATAAAATCATTTATTTTCAAAGAAACAGAATAACTCTAAAAAGCTTAATTAAAAATGCATTATTTTAAACATAACTGTTTATGTTTCAACACAGGTTTTATTGATACCATAGAATTAATTAATACCAGGAAAGCAATCAACCTGTAACTTACTAATCCAACTATATTCTTTCTTTTCAAGGGGCGGCTGCGGTGGTGCAGCGGTTAGCATTGCTGCCTCACAGCAAGAGGTTCTCCAGTTCACTCCTCGGCTGGGGTGACTTCTGTGGAGAGTCTGCATGTCCTCCCTGTGGTTACGTGGGTTTCCTCCAGGTGCTCCAGTTTCATCCCAAAGACAAACTGTAGGTGGATTGGACACTCTAAATTGGCCCTAGGTGTGAGTGTGTGCCTTCTGTGGAAGGTTGGGCACTGGGCTAGCAATTCAACACCATAAAACTCCACTGCCAATCATGAGCAGACAGGTGATCCACTGTGACAACCCCTAACTGGGAAAAGGCAAAAGAAGAAGAATTCCTTCATTTCAAGGTCATTGTTCTTATCACCCCTTCTCATGTTGGTAAAACATATATCTAGAACTCTAAAACCAAAGGCATGAGAAGTGCCAAAATCAATGCAATGTTTAGCAATAGCATTAGTTAAAACAGATCTTTTTGTATCCGATCTATGTTCTATAATATGCTCACGTAGCCTCCTAGTAGATTTCCCTACATAAAAACAAGAACATTTATTACTGGTAGCTAGGTAGACTATATTGGTTGTATTGCAGGTAGCAGTACATGAGAAAATATATGATTTATGCGTAGTAGGATGCATAATGTATTGTTTTTACATATAACATTACATGCAGAACAGTTCATACAGGGAAAGGTTCCTTTTTTATTAAATTCTACTTTATTTTGTCTGCCTTGTCGCATATCTTTATAACAGAATTTATTTTTCAAATTAATAGAATTCTTGTATGCAAACAAAGGCAGAACAGTTAGTATACCCCAATTGTTGGCTATTGTTTTTCTGACTTCAGATGTACATCTACTATATGTGGTAGTATATCTTAAATAATTATTATTATTATTTCTTGAAGTATGTCTAGTATCACACAACATTGAGAAGTAAGGTTTAGCTCTACTCTCTCTCTGACTATATATTTTGTTCTTTTCTTCAGCCAGTAATTTAGAGTCATATCCTCTCGGTTGGAATTTGTGTGTTATGTCATGTAATTGCTCTGTATAAACACTATCATTAGTATTAAGTCTACTAGATCTGAAATATTGACTCCTCACTACCTTGAAAGGTGTAGTTGGGATGCATACTTTTTCTATGTAGATATTTACTTTTATGGACAGGTTTCTTATTATATTTTTGTATCCAAAGTTCTATTATCCCAATTTAAGTGTACATCCAAAAAATGTATTTCAGTGGATGAAGTTGTCATTTCAAACTTTAGAAACTGTTTTGTAGTATTTAAGTATGCAAAAATTTCATTTAAACAATCATGGGTACCCCCCAAATAAAAAACACATCATCCACAAAACGCTTATAGAAGATGAAATAAGACCTAACGGTAAGTGGACAGTCATATACATATTGTTACTCCCATTCACTGAGAGTTAAATTAGCATATGTATTTGTGATGGGAGTACCCATTGCAATATCAGTTAATTGATAGTAGAATGCATCATTAAAAACAGAAACATTATTATTAAGTACAATATCAAGTAATTCACACAGTTTCTATCTCTCTTCCCTTGAGTTTACTATATTTACATAAAATATCCCTGATGGCATTAATACTATAGTCATTAGGAATGACTGTGAAAAGTGATTTGATATCTAACGTGACAAAAATACACAAATTCATACTATCATTCTGTTGCCATACAAATAACTTGTTCAAAAAATCACCTGTATCTTTGATATAACTTTTTACATAAATTAAGAATGCACTTAGTACAGATTGTAAATAAAGTGAAATAGGTTCAGTTAACCAACCCCTCCCAGAGACAATAGGTCTCATGGGAGGGGTGGTAACTGATTTATGTATTTTAGGCAGACAATACAGGATAGGTATTTTAGGACAAGGCCCAGAAAAGTAATTCAGCACTTCAATAGCTATGTCATTATTTGTTTGTAGTTCAAACAAAAACATATTAACTCGACTGATGCATTTTGCTACATCACTGTATGTTACTCTTTTAAAAGCAGTTGTATCAGATAATAATTCATACATAAAGCTATTATAATCAGCAATATTCATTAAGACAATACCCCCTCCTTTATTAGCTTCTTTGATAATAATATCATTGTTCAGTTCTAATTTCTTTAATGCTTCTAATTCAGCAACAGATAAATTATAACATTTCTTAAAATTATCTTGTACGTATAGGTTATAAAGTTATTGTTCATAAACGTTATGAAAGGCAGTGATAACAGAATTGCAATTACAGAGTGTTGCTCTTTTTAAAATTTGTAGGAGCATGTGTATAGGAATCCTTATATATTAATTTCAAGTTAAGGATCCTAGTAAAAAGTTTTAAATCTGTATGGGCACTTACAATGTTATCTTTTTGTGCGGGTATGAACTTCATACCTTTACTCAATAATGCAATATCCGCTTCAGTCAAAACCATATCAGAAAAATTAAAAGCAGGGCAGTCAATGTTTTTTATCTCTTTACCCTGGTCCGTGTCTGTGGGCTTGTACTTGCCTCTCTCATTCTCTTCCTGGTGAAAGACCGCCCTCTCGTGGTATCTTGATTCTGATTGGGTAGTATCTCCGGTAGCTTCAATTGGATCGCTGAGGAGGTTCGGTGAAAATGCTGCAGTTCATTGGATGGTCCAGCTACCATGCTAGACTCAATGGCAGTCTGATGCAAAGAATCATTTTTATTGTTATTCAAAACATGTCCAATAACTGGATTAGCAGGCTCATTACTATCAGTATTTACTGCATTGACTGTGTCATTATCAGTAGTTGCAGAGGAAAATTGATCTAGTTCATACATGGACCCTTGTGGAGTTCTATTGTTGCGTTCTAATATATAATTTCTAATATAGTTGGATTATTAAGTTACAGGCTGATTGCTTTCCTGGTATTTATTCTATGGTATCAATAAAACCTGTGTTGAAACGTAAACAGTTATGTTTAAAATAATGTATTTTTAATGAAGCTTTTTAGAGTTATTCTGTTTCTTTAAAAAGAAATGATTTTATTAACTTAATTAATCTTGTTATTTGGTCCAAAGACCAAATCCACCAGCAACAACATCAAAAACTGGAAGGGTCTTTCCAGGCTTGATAGCTGTTGCTGAAGCACCTACCAAGAGGAGAAAACGCTGATAGAAGAAAGGAGCCACCTTTGAGATTTTAAGTATTTTCTTCTGATTTATTTCTTAGAAAAACTGCATTGCTGCCTACTTTTCGGCATTTTCTTGCTTGCAAAAGTTGATATCTGTGTTAAAAACAGTATTTAGAACATACCTAGAGCCTGTTTATTGCATTTTTTGTGTTGCACTTAATTTAAAATAGTTTTTTCTTGAAATTGCATTTTACCTGCCTCTGAACTAGCACACACGTGTTGGGGTAATTTATTGCACTTTTCTGACTAGTTTGCTACTTGTGTGTCTCTGCTACCCTTAAACAAAAACAAAAAAATCTTGCTATTTTCCCACTTTCTATAATTTAAAAAAAAGTTCAGTTACAGAGTTGCTGTTCTGAACTGTTTGCAAGTTTCTTGGAGGCCAGTGCTTACTTGGGCTAAAGTGAAGTCTCTGTGTTCACCAGTGGCAGTGGTTAACACTGAGCAGCCTGCCTGTCCCTGTAGGAGTGGTTACTGCCTAGAAACTGTAGTTTTATTGGCCATTTTGGGTCAATTCCAAACTCCTTGATCTCCCTCTCTTAAAATCCTGCAACTCTCTTTTTGCGCGGTCTTGCGCACAGAGCAGCTCCACAAAGTCTGCACTGCAAATTTTCCCTTAGAACTAGGCAAGCCTCAACTCAAGTGCTTCAGATCAACTGCTCATATTGCAGCACTTGCATAACCCAAATCAGCACTTGTCCAAATCTCCTAGACAGCACTATTATTTTCCAAATCTCCTAGACAGCACTATTATAATACAGCATAAGACCCTCGATTGTCCGCAAGACAAGTGAAAGTTACTTTTCCAAGCATGTCCAGAGATCAGCTTCAGGTGTACTCTCCAGTTCATCTGGTGGAATTGGGCATCCTGAGGCAATGTCACAACTGCCTCATGTATACAGACAACCCTCTCCTCTTACCTGTAGACACAAACACTTGTGAGAGATGCAAATACACAGCCAGACTGGAGGCTAAGTGCTCTCAACCCATGACTGTAACAGACAGTCAAGAGGAGAAGAGACACACTAGCATCACACCACCAGTCACACATGGATCTACAAAACAAGCACCGGCAAAACATACACATAAATACACAAAAACATATTCGGAGGCACTAGGTACCAATCTGAAAAAGAAACAGTGCCCTCCAAAGCAGACAAGCAAGCAATCTGCACCTCCAAACACAAGCCAGAAAACACATAATTCACCTCAGCAGTGTGCCTCACGACAGCCCCTAAGGCAAAACATCATACCCAACACGCTAGTAATAGGAGACTCTATAGTAAGGCACACAGATGTTCCACTCACCAGGCTGAACAAGGAGAAGGTTACTGTCAGCTGCCTGTCGGGTGCTAGGATCTGCCACATAACACAGGCACTTAGATCACTCCAGAACAAGTACAAGTATGACGCTGTCATTGTACATGTTGGTGTGAATGATCTAAAACATACCTCCCTGGACTACATGAAAAGAGACATCGAGGAGCTCTCTGATCATGTAGCCCAAGCTAGTATGACCCTGACCTTGAGTAGCATACTACCTTCACCTAGAATGATACCACAATACAAAGACAAAATGATCAATTTCAACAATTGGCTAAGCTTCTGGTGTCATTCTAAGGGGATCCAGTGTCTGTCTGCCTGGGATGACATGATAGACAAGCCTCGCTGTTTTGCCAGAGATGGTTTGCACCTGTCACCCCTAGGCTTTCGAATACTGGCCAAGGATCTTGCTGTCCCCATAGTGCCTTTTTTAGGCAAGGCTCAAAGGACAAACCAACCACCAAACCAGCACAGGTAACCAAAAACTAAGGGTAATGCTACTCAACACCAGAAGTCTCAACCTCAAAATAAACGCACTCAAGGCACTCCTCAGTATAGAGAAAATCGATGTTTGCGCAGTGACGGAAACCTGGTTCAAGGCTCCAGAGAGCACCCCAGCACTACCAGGTTACAATTCATATCGTACCTTCTGGCCTCAGTTACCGGATCACAGTACAAAGGGCGGAGGTGTATCCATATTCATCAAGGATACCCACATCTCCAGGTTAGTGGCGCAGCATGATGCCCCAGAGATCATCCATGTGCAACTATCAGCAGGCAAAACCACATTTCAAGTCATAGCCTGTTATAGATTGCCCACCATGTCCCAAGATGCTCACTCAGCATTCCTTGAGGCATTGGAAAATATAAAGGTCCTACCCAACACCATAATTTTGGGTGATTTCAATTACTCTGGTATAGACTGGGTGAACTACCATGGTTCTAACTCCTATGCCCAGCGGTTCATAGAATTTATAAATTCAAATGCCCTTGAACAACTGGTATGCTCTCCCACTAGAGGGGACAACATATTGGATTTAGTCATCACAAATATGGGCGCCCATTGTACCACACCCGTTATCACTCCCTCTATGGTCAGATCAGACCACAAACTGATAACCCTAGACATCTTTACCCCTCCACCTCCCCCAGTCAAAGAAACCATCGTAAAAAACCTTTCCAAAGCAAACTTAAAACTACTTGCGTCAGAAGTGGAAAGCTTCACTATTCCCTTGCAGAAGGATAATGGTATCCAGGATGCAGAATCCTACACCAAGGCACTTTATATACATCTTCAGGATTGCATGGACCATGCTATCCCAAATAATACCAAGACTCCTTCCTCAAGCAAGAAGAAACCAGTCTGGTGGACCCCAGCCATAAGCAAACTATACAATAAAAGGATGAGACTTATACAAAAAAGGCCAAATCTCAAGAAGACAAATCTTCCCTTATCAGCTTTAGTAAGAAATTGAGGACCCTCATCAAGTCAACTAAAGCCAATTTCGAAAAGAAAGTTGCCAAGGATGCCAAGGATAACCATAAGGCCTTCTATGGTTAAGTCAAAACCTAAATGGCAATGCTTAGGTCTGTTCTGAGCTAGTACAAAATGGAACAAATTACACTGACCCCACTGACATTGCCAACATCTTGGCTGACAGGTTCAGTGCAAATTTCTCTCCCCCCTCACCACCTACAGGGCCCATTACTATTCCAGGGGATTGTATAACTCCAATTATTACTGATACATCGGTTAACAAGGCTCTATCTAAAGCTAAAAACACTGCCTCCATGGGACCAGATGGTGTCCCGGGCTGTGTCATACGCGAGCTCCAAAATGAATTAACCCCGCATCTGAATACCCTGTTCAGTCTCAGCCTCTCGACAGGATATGTGCCCATAGAATGGTGCACAGCAACTGTGGTTCCACTGCACAAGGGTTGGCCCACAACCAACCCTGGGAACTACAGACAATAAGCCTGACCAGTCTGATCTGTAAGGCAATGGAGCGAATCATTATGGAACTCATAAATGGAGAGATTGGGAACCTCCAAATACTTGACCCCACACAGTTCGGCTTTGTCAAGGGCAGATCATGCCTCCTGAACCTGGTGGACTTCTTTGAGACAGTTACTCAGGCTATAGATAAGGGAAAGGAGGTACACACGGCTTACCTTGACCTTGCTAAAGCATTTGACACCATTCCCCATTCGGGTATTATTGATAAACTCATCAACCTGGGCATAAACCCTTACGTCACAAGATGGATCGCAAACTGGCTCTCAGACAGATCCCACAAAGTAAGAGTAGTGGGATCTATGTCTGAATCCAGACCAGTAACAAGCAGTGTGCCTCAGGGCTCTGTCCTGGGGCCCATCCTGTTTGGCATATACTTCTCTGAACTACCGGCAAACACTGAAGGGCTGTGGCTGACCAAGTTTGCGGATGACTGCAAACTGGGTGCTATAATAGAGTCTCCGGTCAACATGGATATCCTCCAGAAGGGCCTTAATGAGACTGATGCATGGTGTCAAAGCCATGGTCTCAAGCTAAATGCTAAAAAATGCATAGTAATCCCCTTTGGAAAAAACAGAGTACCCATGAACTACCACATAGGAGGTAACCCCCTGAAATCTGAAGTAGTAATAAGGGATCTAGGGACCCAAGTAGATAGTCAGCTTTCCTTTGATAACCATGTTGCCAAGGTGGTTAGAAAATCCTTCTATGTGACCCATCTGATCACAAAAGGGTTCGCATCAAGATCTAAGGATGTAATGGTGCCCCTCTACTCTTCCCTCAGCAGACCCATTATTCAGTACAATGTAGCAATTGGTATGTACCTGGCTAGGCATCTCCAGCAGCTGGAGAGACCACAGAGGTACCTCACTAAGAGGATTACTGGCCTCAAACAGTTGCCCTATGCAGCACGATTGAAAAAACTAAGGCTTTTCTCTGTTGCATACCGCCCTCTCAGAGGCAATCTCTGTCTAACATACAGAGCCATGTCCAACCCAGAACTGTTGAACATGCTCCATCTTAGCAAAACCAAATCCACTTGAGCTACACGCTCTTGAGATATAAACCTCAGCACAACAATGAATAGAACATGCTGGAGGGATAGATTCCCTTTGCAAAGACTTCCTTTGCTATGGAACAAGGTCCCTATCTACATAAGACAGAGCCCCTCACTATCATTCTTCAAGAGGAACCTAGACGAGTGGATGGGTAACAGAAAATTCACACCAGGGATCATACCAACAGCTCTACTTGATAGGGGCCAAGGGTACTAGCTGATAGATCAAGGGCCTAGGGGAACTAACCAAAGGGGTGGTGAATACCGCACAACGTGGCTGGGCTAATATATGCCTTCGGGCAGATAGCCCAGTACCTACTTATGAACCTATGAACCTATGACATTCGTGCACTCAACTTGTGAATGCTTGAAACATTGGAAGGAATTCTTTCAAGAGCTTTACACCCATGACCCACCTCATGGACCAATGGTCAATCCACCACCTGTCAATCCATGGATAGAACAGCATGGAAAGGCATCATAAAGGAAGTCTGGAATCCAGTAGCACCCACAGCAGTACTGACTACTGGGTCAACCACCACTGCCAGCCACTAGCTAGGGACACTAGAAGAAGAAGAGGCATTACAGGTTCATAGGCTTATAGATGTTTACTAGGCTAATGAACACAAGGGCCTTTTTAAGCCTAGCCATGCATCCCAAATCTCTGACAAGTTCTGGTACCTTTGAGAAGGGTAAGCAGGGGGCTTGGGAGATGAAACATTTACAATCAGGGGCCTGGGAGGTGAAATATTTACTGGCTGCATGTGTACATTAGAGACATAGGTGCCAAACTAGGGATGATTTTCCTGTTCCATACCCAACTGTCCAAGTTACACTTGAATTTGGTTAGGGAGGAACTCTCCTTCATATGGATGGGGAGCTTATTCCAGAAAAAGGGTAGTCTCTAGGATGCATACTTGTCTCTCCAGTAGGTCCTATTAGTATCACAGGAAAGGTTTATGTTTTTAGAATGGGTAATTCTGGTGCTGATTGTTTTGCAGATATGCAGGCGGTCCTGAAAAGTGGGGTCTAACAATGCCTTGTATGCTAGGCATAGATCTCCTCCGAACAGTCTGTAGGAGACAGAATATAGGGATAGGGCCTTGGGGTGGTCTGCATAGGGCATGTTGCTTATGCCCTGTATTCTTTTAGTGATGAACCTCTGTGGACATTCCAATTGTTGGATATGCCCAGTTAGGTACTTACCAAAGAGGGCACTGAACTCAATGATAGATCTGAAAAATGCTGAATACAGTGAAACAATGACTTCCTTGGACCGAGATGCCATACCTTTGTTTATAAGTTGCACAACATAGAGTAATTTCCTCACTAACATAAGCACATGATGGTCAAAGGCTAGATTATTGTCTATGTGTGCCCCAGGTCCCTGACTACTGGGTCAACTTTTAGAGGTGTGTTGTCAATATGATAGTTACTAGGGATGGATGACTTCCTAAAGGATACTATGATGCATTTCTTGGCATTTAGTTTTAGTCAATGGCTCTGACACCAGTTATTTGTCTGTGTCAGCTCTTCATGGAGAACATTTGTGTCAGTGGGGGATTCAATGACAGCTCATAATTTGTAAACATCTGCAAATTTAGTCAGGCAGAGGCCATTGACAATGGCTCTGACTTCAGAGAAGTAAACACCAAAAAGGAGAAGTCCCAGGACAATCCTTGAGGGATTCCATTTGAGATTGGCCTCTTTGTAGAGCTGGATTCCCCAATTCTAACTTCCTTGGTCCTGTCCGTGAAACAGCTGGCTATCTACTGAGAGAAAATTGGTTTGTACTTAACCTCTTGAGTTTGTTAACAATGCCCGAGTGGGGTATTGAGTCAAATGCCTTGGCCAGGTAAAGGTAGACATTGTGAACCATTTTGCCCTCATCCACTGCTTTGATGACCTTGTCAAAGAAGTCCACCAGGTTAAGTAGGCATGACCAGCCCTTGAAAAAAACATATTGGGTTGGGTCCAGTGTCTGGAGGTTCCCTATGTCATTACTGATCATTTCCATGGTAATTCTTTCCATTGCTTTGCATATGAGACTAGTGAGACTTACGGGTCTGAAGTGTCTATAGTTTGTAGATGACTCATCTTTATGCAGAGGGTTGATTGTTGCTATTGTCCATTCATGAGGCAAGAAGCCTGTTTAGAGGATACAGTTAAACAGCAATTCCAGAGGGCATGATGGGTCATATTTCATTCTATTTAGAAGGCATCCTGGGATATTGGCTGGGCCCATTGATGCAGTGTTCATGGCCTTAGAGAGGGCATTAAGGACCTGTTCTATAGTGATAGCAGGGGGAGTTATATTTGATGGTATTTTCTGGGGGAAGATTGAGAGGGAGGGAGGAGTAAAGTTGGAGCTTAATTTGTCAGCCAGTAGGTTTGCTATATCTTCTGGCTCAGTATAAGTGGTTCCATTAACAATGAATGAATACCTTGTGGTTGTCCCTGGATTGCAAGACCATATTCACCTCAAACTTGGCTTTGGAAGATGTTATTTGTCCTCTGAGCTGTTTGCTTAGTTTAATGAGAGTGCTTTTATCCCGCTGGGTGCTGCACCTCCTAATTTTTGCCATGACTTTCTAACTTCTGTTATACAATCTATTGATGTTGTGATTCCACCAGGGTGACTTGTTTTTTTTTTATTTAGTTCTGTACTTCTTTCTGTTGGGTACATCTGCTCTATACAACTATTAATGGGCTTGTATAGAGTTTCTGTGAACAGTTCTGCATAGACAGCAGTGTTCTCAGGGTTTATAGTTATAGCCTTAGAGTAGTTGCAGAATATTCTAGAGTCAGCTGGGGTTCCCAGTTTTATTTTTATTTTAAAGGAGACCATTTTGTGGTGTGACCTTAGCCGAGAAGACATTACACTAAAGGGTGTCCAGTACTCTCCAGTATTAGTGAGGACCAGATCCAGCATGGTTACACCCCCTGGTTGGTGTATTCAGAATTTGGTTCAGAGAGTTTGTGTTTACAAAATCCAGGAATCACTGTCCCTGTTCTTTTGGTCTTGTATGTGATTCCCAGTTAATAGTGGGGTAATTAAAGTCACCCATGAATATGGTATTGGGTTGGATGGTGAGTGATTCCAATATGTTTAAATACATGTTATAGGTTTCCTGGGTCATAGAGGGGGACCTATAATTTGCAAGGAAGTGGTTTGGGATTTTGTCTATTGTGATTTGAACACGTAGAAGCCCAAGTGCATGACCTGTTTAACCAGCCTTGAGGTTTATTTATATTTCATATAAATGCTTGGTCTCTCATGTGCTTCATAATACACCTGCTACATCCATATGGGGATTGAAGAACTGTAACTGTCACGACAAATGTGTAAATCATGGCGCCTGAAACATGACCATAATATAGATCTTTTCTGTATTTCATCAGATTTAGACATGGTTGTATGTGTATACTACTTATTTGCATGAAACTCAGCACAGAGAACCATAAACTACTGCTAATTCTTATTCTAGGTTTGGCATTTCAAGATATGATTATGCATGAGTTAATACTTTTTCATCAGCTATGCAAATGAGCTTTGAAGTAGTGTGCTTCAGAGAGAGAGAAAGAGTTAAAAATATTTACGGCAAAAAATTCTTTGAGTAGGTTGTACATCTTTTGTATGTCTTTATGAAATTTTGAAACCTGAGTGATGTTGATTCAATTAAGTCAGTCTTTTGATGCATGTCTGCACTCCAACAGTTACACTTGCAACTGTGTTACAGTGGTGTGTAACCTTTTCACACATAATTTATCACTGCTATTCAGAAGTGCACTGTCATATTTAGGAAACATCTGTATTGTCAATGCACATTGTGCAAGCATGAGATATGACAACTGACGGTGACACAAGAAGTGGTTGCTATTTTCATGCAATCATCCCAGGAAGAACTGTCATGCATGACTGCCTGACAATCCACTGATTTACACTTGTGATGCCATGACGTTTTGGGTGACACAGCAGCGATCACCAATGCCGGAATTACCAAAGACATTGCTTTTGCATTCATTGCTCACGTAAAGTGCACTGAATTATTTTGTGCCAGCAGCTTTTGACACTCCAAACCCAAAAAGGTTTGCCATCACTGGTTGTGATTGTCATTGATACTGCATATTGTGAAACAGGTACATGTACATGAATGACAGTATATCAATCTTAGCAGGGGGATTATGTCATCACATGGGACAAGCACAGTGCTATTAAGCTGGCCTGTTCAGACACATGCATTTTCCCCAAAACATGTGATGTATAGTAGCTGATGTTCCAAACAGTGAAGTTATATTGCTTACAAATGTGCATTTTCAAATTGTAAAAAACAGACATATCCTGTGGTTCTTATGGTTCATACTGTGTTCTCTGGATTGTGTAGCTAAATAGGCAGGAGGCTCAGTTCTTACAGTGGTGAACTTCTGTGTGAGTGGATGTATGTGTGTGTATGTGTGTGTGTGTGTGTGTGTGTGTGTGTGTGTGTGTGTGTGTGTGTGTGTGTGTGTGTGGCTTCATTGTCACGAGAAAAATGAAACCTGGGAGAGTATTTTCATTTCTGTATATCCCACTTTTATCACAAACATCTTTTCTGCAACACACTGATGAGGTCATGCTTTCTTAAGTGCAGTCTCTCACTATAAAAGCTGGATTTCTGTGAAGCTTGTAGCTAATACTATGTTCTATAGATTATATAACTAGATAAGTTAGAAATTAAAATCTCACCGTGATGACCTTGTGCATGGCTTTAGTGATATGTAAGTAAAGCCTCAATAACAGATGTGTTGTATCCACTTCTTTTCGGGAGATGAATTTAACTTTAAACACAGGTCCCTCTCCACTTTATCACATTTTTATCACAGGCATCTTCTTTGCATCATATTGATGAGGTCATCCTGTCAAAAGTGTACTCTCTACAATTCAGAGTCAGACTTCTGTGACTCTTACAGCTAATACTGTGATCTTTATATATTGTATAACTAGATAGGTAGGCTGTTTAAATCTCACAGTGGTAAACTTGTGTGTGTGGCTACAATAACAGGTACCTATAGCTTCTTGAACAGATGTGCTGTATCAACTTCCAGTCAAGGGAAGATTTTAAAATGAGAGAGGATGCCTCCATTTCCCTTATCTCACTTTTACCACAAACATATTCACTGCATCATGCTGATGAGGTCATTATGTCGAAAGTGTACTCTTTACCAATACAACTCAGACTTCTCCTCTGGTGCTTGTAGCTCATTCTGTGTTTTAGAGATTGCGTAACCTAGATAAGTAGGGGATTTGAATCCAACACTGGTTAACTATACATACTATCATGAACAATTGTGCCCGTGACAACAAGCCTTAAGTAAACTTCCATTTAGGAGACATTTTCACTGGTAGAGGGCTACTCTATAAATTTGTATTGCCTTCAGGCAAAACCCACTTTTGGAAACACAGTTGATACATCATGCTTTCAACAATGAACTACATCACAATTGTAGTATGAGTTGTCCTGTGGCACTGGCTGTTGATACTGTACTCTCTAGACTGTGTAAGTAAAGAGAGGGAGGTTTGAATCCAGAAATGGTTGACTAGTGTGAGTGTGTGGCTGTCTGTCATACTGTGTTAAGAAGGCTTCAATGCATATAGAATGTGCAGCCACTTATTCTTATTGTGCACTTCAACCACCTCAATAGCTTTTTAGAACATCAACATATTAAAGAATGGTGATGTCATCCATTCAAATGTGCACTGTTACAATTATAAAACAACATTGTGTGTGGCATATGCAATTCAGGCAATATTTTGTACCTTGTTATCTTAGGTAGTCTGTTCAAATCTAGCCATTACTCCTTCAACTCAACTGTGTCAGTATGACAGTGAATGTGCATGTAGGTAAGAATGTTGTCACCCAGCTACCTGCTGTGTACATGTATGCCTCAGGTTTTCTATTGCAAGAATTTATGCTCATTTTTTTACACAGAAATGCTTTACTGAATAATGATGATGCCATGGGATGACATTTGGCTTTCTTATGAAAGCTACTGAGACTTTTCCAGTGATGTGATGACATGAGACCATGTTCTGTATTCCGTTTCTTTAGTAAGCCATGTGTTTGAATATGTGATTATCCATAAATTGTACATGAATACCATTCTCCCATCACAGTTATGGCATTACGCATAATGTGTTTTTGAGTATACCTAGCACCAGGAAATGTTGTGTGAGAAATAGACATATTGCAACAATCCTTTAAAGAAATTACAGAAACACATATTCCTTGCAGCAATAATATGATGTCACAGATTCAAAGTCCCAAATATCCCTCAATTTTAGAAACACTTGCACTCTGGTTCATTTATTTTTCACCATATCATTTAGCTGCTGTCAGGTGTTCAAAACCCACATTGGCTGACTGTAAGCATTGAGTGTCATAATGCTGTTATACATGAATGATATCCACAGCTGTTATAATGTGTACAATTACAGTGGGAGAAACCTCTCCCATCCTTTTCATCTCATAGAAATTGCATCACAATCATATGATGTAATGACTTCACATGGGTGATGTCTCGCAGCTTTATTATGATTCTACTGTGGTGCAGGTGATTTATACACATGCTGTTAGTTAGTATTTAGCTTGTTGTTCAGTACCAGTAAAGGCCAACATTATATGAATGTGCTGACATTATGCAAATGACAGGGCATGAAGTTATAATTCTCAATTATTACTTTGGAGAAAGAAATATAAAATCATTCTACAATTTTCTACTAGTGAAACAGTTGTCTTGTGAATGTTGTGGTGTAAGTGCTGCTGCGCAACATGCATTCAGTAGTGACTTGTATAGCATATCTACACAGCCAGAGTGGGCTTCTACTCTGGGGCAATCTTGTTGTACAAAACAACAGTAACAGCTTCCTTGGGTGAGAAACATTGATATTCCATTGCTCACAGTTATGTCATTAACATAGTTACCTCCTTGTTGCCCTTCTGACAAAATCATAATATACAAATTAAATTACCCTAAAATGGCCAAATGCTGCTAGCTATGAAACAGTGCTTGTAAACTTGCAAGTGTGATGAACAGCCTGCATACACAATGAACACTACTGTTCATCGTGCTAACACACTGTAACTGCGAAGTCTACATGATTGTTAATGAATCCCAAGATTTATTTAAAAAGATAAGCAATTTCTTAAGTATTGTCATTTTATAATAGCAGTAACCCATTACTCAGTGTGGGTACCATAGGATTTACCCATATTTGGCTTTATTTAATCACTCGGGCTTCTCCTTTGTGATCAAACCATGCCAGCTGTGGGGAAATGTTTTAAATAGTTCACAAATCTGTCTATCAATACATTTTAAAGCTACATATTTTAAAATGCAACACTTTATGGTAAAACATTAAACAAAGTAATTCATAAAACATGTAATCGGTTTTAATTGGTTGAATAAAATGTCTTTCATGCCATTCAAATTATATATAAATTATTAGAAAAATAAATACTGAGAAAGAAGTAAATTTCCTAATTTCTTTGTCATAGCCATCAGTTGCAAGAAGTCCTATAAATGTTCTCATGTTTAAGGGTTTCAATTTAGAGCACATTTCTCTTATTAACGTTTTGCTGTAGCTGCATATGTCTGTCTTCAGTAATGTGGAACACAGAGACATCAATTTCAAACCAGATTAATAAACTATAATTTAAATAGCTAAATACTGATGCACATTAGGTCTCAAGAACTTAAAGATCACTTATAAACAGCTGAAATTAGAATTTATCAAAATCATGTTATACAGAGTGTGGGTCTATATTATATTCTTGAAAGCCAAGAATATCGAAGCTGATATTGTCGACATGAGAATAGCGAAAGTGCACATCGAACCTGTAAATGGAAATCTCCATAAGGGGAGATTTCCATTTACTGCAATGTAGTGTGGCTTCGGAGTTCATATATTTAAGTTGGGGGGTGCAGGGGGGCTTGCCCCCTGCTTAAAACCATTAGGGTACTTTTTTTTTTTGTTTCGTTTTTATAAGTTCAATGTTTGAAGACATTGACCATATGGTGTCGACCATATGGTGTTCGATGTTTTCAACCGTCGATCTTATAATATATAAACCCACAGAGTGTATACGCATTCATACTTTAAATAACATGAGTAGAAGTGCGCCAGATAAAAAGCCATTATTTTGTGATAAAATTCATTGTTTTATTTTTATTGACATACAGTCTCACGTCTGAATCCAATTATGAACATTTACAAGGGAACAATTGTTTATATCAAGGTGAAAAAAAATTCTAAGCAATATCGACATGAGGTACAAGTACTTTCAAGCTTTACGAATGTGCTGCTGTTACTCATGGTACCTGAAAAATCTGATTGGGTCTGTCAATTACTTTGAAAAAAAAAAAAGTTATGTAGGAATAGATGGCACTTTTACATTGTTTCAAAATTAATTGTATATGTGTGTCTACTTTTTGGCAAATATTTTTTTTTGGATTCATGTTCCCCTCCCTGGCACTCAGCAGTGATTTAGGTTATTGCGGGAGGAAATCATAGTTTTTATAAGATGCAGAAAAGGCAGAAATATTTCTGAATGCATCTACACCTTCCTTCAGTACCTATTAGGCACAGTATTGCCAGCTATGTTTGGCTGTTAGTTAAAATTCAGTTTTTCTGTATTACCTCTATGTCCCCATCTACTATTATAAACACAATGGCAGGTTTTTACGATTTCCACCTGTCTGTTTTACTCATGTCTAGCTGCTGGCTACCTGATCAGTGCCACTTAAACTTGACATGGGGTGGATAATCTGATATTGACCTTTTACTCCTATCTCATTTCCCAGGTCTATAAGTTGAATCCAAACTGCTTGATCCGCATTTTGGGGTTACTCCCTCCTCACCTATGACATGGGGCATATCTGTTTTTAAAGTCTAGGGTCTCCCTGATGCTCTTGATTTTAATTAGATAATTAGAGGAAATTTTTCATAATTCAAGGAAGTAATAGCGCTGTGACTGACCTGCATGTGCCGTGACATCTTTTTCTTGTTAATCAGCATTGGCATCGACCCCCTTTTTGGTGTCAGGGTGTCACACCAAGAGTGACCAAATCACCTAAAGTCAATGTTCAAACCACCAGGTGGTTAGCCTGTTAATGCAGTAGCTTCTTGCGTTACACTTTACTGAGGAAAACAGGCACACCTGGAAATAAAAGTAATATTTAAAAGCAGATATTTTGTAAATTCTTTAAAAATTAGTAAAAGATATAGGATGGAATTCTTAATGCATAATATGAGATTACTTACATAGGATGACAGACTTATATTATGTTGAAAAGTACATGATAAATCAATGAGCCCTCAAACAGGCATACTATTTGGTTCCCTGACAAGCTATTTATTAATTTCTGATCCCCTCACACAACTGCAATCAAAATATGTGAAAGTTCATGAATGTGAACTGCGTTTGAAACTAAAAGGTATATCCATCCCTAAAATGTAAGTGTGCCAACTCTAAGGTTGTACCATTCCAGAGAAAGGAGAAATCCCCTGTACACTAGCAATTTGACCTTCTGGAGAAGAACTAGACACTTGTATACTAGTTGTTGCAAACCTGTCAGTCACAAGACTTTCATGAATAAGCTTGGCTTCCATAATATTTTTTTATAAATATCTGCAAATCCAAGCAAGAAATAAAAATCGGAGGTAATCAAAAACTGAAATATTAGTAAATGCATACTGAAAACATTTAGAAGTCAAATATGACCCCCAAATCAGCCTGCTGATTATCAACTTCCAGCAAAAGTAATATGTACAAAGAAAAGTATCTTATATAAAAACACATATAAAAAATGTACTGACACATTCTCCTTAATATTCCAACTGTCGTCACCTATATAGTTTATTCTAGTAGACAAAGCTGCATCCTCATTCAGTGAAGCCTTTCTAACTCTCATACATAAACTTGTACCTCTTCTGAGAAAATGTATTTAAGCACCACCACCTCTGGCTTTTAAAATGTCAAAATCAAAATCTGACAGCCAACAGAGTCCATCTGTGGGATTTTGTATTGTAGGTTGAGACAACCTGATGGCCTCATTCTTTCAACCCCCCCCCCCCAGAAAATTAATATCTTACCAATAAAAATATTTAAACAATGACAACAGACACACACACACACACACACACACACACACACACACACACACACACACACACATAAAACCCACATACAACCCTCCAAACATTTAGTATTTCTATTGATTGTTTCTCCTACCTCATTCTCTCCCATGCCCTTTGTTGGAGTTAGATATTATAGGTTCATAGGTTCGTACTAGGCTATCTGCCCTAGGGCATTTATAAGCCTAGCCAGAGTGTGTGTGGCTTTCACCACCTCTTAGGATGAGAATACTACGCCCTTTTAGGGTTTAGTTTACTATGCCTCTGTCTAGTAGTGACACAGAGATGACCCCCGGGGTAAACCTACGATCTCCCATCCACTCGTCAAGATTTCTCTTGAATAGAGCCAGTGAGGGGCTCTGCCTAACATGGACTGGGATTCTGTTCCAGAGTGTAGGGAGCCTCTGGGTTATGAATCTGTCCCTCCAGCACGTCCTATTTATTTCTGTGTTGAGGTTTAAGTCTCTTGCTTTCGTGGCTCTGATGGATTTGGATTTTCTGAGGTGGAGCATGTCCATTAATTCCGGATTGGACATGGCCTTGTACGTCAGGCACAGATCACCTCTGAGTAGGCGGTATGCGACTGAATAGAGCTGGAGTTTCTTCAGTCGGGCAGCATATGACATATGTTTAAGACCCTTTATCCTCTTGGTGAGGAACTTTTGGGGTCTTTCCAACTGCTGCAGGTGTCGGGTAAGATACATCCCAAATGGGGCATTGTACTCAATCATTGGCCTGAGAAGAGAAGAGTACAGGGGCACAATGACCTCTCTTGATCTAGATGTGAAACCCTTCATGATAAGGTGGGCAATATAGAAGGTCTTCCTAACCACTTTGGCAATGTGAGTGTCAAATGAGAGGTTACTGTCAACCTGGGTCCCTAGGTCTCTGATTACCTCTTCCGTACTTAATGGATTACCATCTATGTGGTAATTTGTGGGTACCTTGTTTTTCCCAAAGGGTATGACTATACATTTTTTGGTGTTCAGCTTAAGGCCATGGCTCTGGCACCAATTATCCATTTCTATGAGGCCTCTCTGAAGGATGTTTGCGTCCGCTGGAGTATCAATTATGGCGCCCAGTTTGCAGTCATCTGTGAACTTTGTCAGCCACAATCCTCCTATGTTTGCCTGTACCTTGGAAAAATAAATGCAGAATAAGAGGGGTCCCAGGACTGAGCCCTGTGGGACACCGCTTGTGACCTGCTTAGATTCTGACATAGCCCCAGCAACTCTGACCCTGTGGGTTCTGTCCTTGAGCCAGTTTGCAACCCATCTTGTGACATATGGGTTTACATTTAAGCTGGTGAGTTTGTCTATGATGCCCGAGTGGGGTATTGTGTCAAAGGCTTTTGCAAGGTCAAGGTAGGCTGTGTGAACTGCCTTACCCTCATCAATGGCCTTAGTGACTGTTTCAAAAAAGTCGACCAAGTTCAAAAGGCAGGATCTGCCCTTGACAAAGCCAAATTGGGTAGGATCCAATGTCTGTAGGTCCCCAATGTCTTTGTTTATGAGTTCTGTAATGATCCTCTCCATAGCTTTGCAGACCAGGCTCGTTCAAGCTTATGGGGCGGTAATTTCCAGGGTCCGTAGAAGCACCGCCTTTGTGAAGTGGGACCACTGTTGCTGTACGCCACTCTTTGGGTACATATCCTGTAGTAAGGCTAAAATTAAACAGCAGCCTTATGTGTGGGTTTAGTTCCTCTTGGAGTTCATGTAGCACACAGCCCGGGACACCGTCCGGTCCCATTGATGCTGTGTTTTTAGCTTTAGAGAGGGCGGCTCTCACCTGGGCATCTGAGATGTTAGGGAGGCTACACTCTGCTGGGATAGTTATTTCTCCTTTTGGGGGGGGAGGAGAAATTTGCACTGAACCTGTCTGCCAAAATGTTGGCAATATCAGTGGGTTCAGTGTATTTTGTGTCATTTTGGACTAACTCTGAGCATATCTGGGAGTTTCCACCCAGGTTTCTAACATAGCTAAAGAAGGCCTTGTGATTGTCTTTTGTGTCTTTTGCGATTTTTCTCTCAAAGTTGGCCTTGGATGATTTTATGAGTGATCGTAGTTTTTTGCTAGTACTGATCAGAGATGCCTTCCCTTTTAGGGATTTTGCTCTGTCATGTAGTAGCTTCCTCCTCCTGTTGAAAAGTTTGTTTATGGCTGGGGTCCACCAGACTGGGCGCCTGCCTTTGGGGGAATGGGTCTTGGTTTTATTTGGGATTGCATGATCCATGCTTTCTTGAAGGTGCCCGTAGAAGGCATTTGCAAAGGATTCCGCAGTGTGGGTTGTGGTTTCCACTGGCCCAGGGGCCTTGAAGGATACCTCTTCAGTCTTAAGAAGTGTGAAGTTGGCTTTTGAGAAGTTCTTCACTGTGGTCTTTTGTTCAGGGGGTGGGGGCGGGATGTGGATTTCCAGTGAGATTAATTTATGGTCTGATCTTACCAAAGAGGGATATACTTCCGGTGTGGAGCATTTTGTCCCCATGTTTGTGATGATCAGGTCTAGTATATTGTCTCCTCTTGTGGGAATGGTGACTAGTTGTTCCATTGCATTTGAGTTTATGAATTCTAGGAACCTTTGGGCTAGGGTGTTGGGGCTTGAGTAATGTTCCCAGTCTATGTTTGGGTAGTTGAAGTCTCCCAAAATGATGGTATTTGGAGAGACATTCATACTCTCCAGTGTCTTCAGAAAGGCTGTGTGGGGTTCCTGAGTTTGAGAGGGTGGTCTGTAGCATGCTACAAACTGTAAGGCAGTTTTGCCTATGGTTAGTTGCACCTGGATGGTCTCCGATGCTTCGTGTATTGCCACTAACCTGGAGGTGTGGGTATCTTTGATGAATATGGATACTCCCCCTCCTTTTGTGGTTTGGTCCAAGTTTTGGGGCTGGAAAGCATGATATGAGGTAAAACCTGATAATGCTGGGGTGCTCTCAGGAGCCTTGAACCAGGTTTCAGTCACTGCACAGACATCGATGTTCTCCATACTGAGGAGGGCTTCGAGGGCGTGCATCTTGAGGTTTAGACTTCTGGCATTGAGCAGCATTACCCTTAGTTTTTTCCACTTGTGTTTTCTAAGGAGGTAGGTTTGTCATTTGAGCCTTGCCTAAAAAAGGCACTATGGGGGTGGCAAGAGCCTTGGCCAATATCCGGAAGCCCAGGGGTGACAGGTGCAAGCCATCCCTTGCGAAGCAGCGTGGCTTGTCAAGCATGTCATCCCAAGCAGACAGACACTGGATCCCCTTAGAATGACACCAGTAATTAAGCCAATTATTAAAACTGAACATTTTGTCTTTGTACTGTGGCATCATTCTTGGTGAGGGTAAGATGCTGCTCAGGGTCAGGGTCATACCGGCCTGGGCTACATAATCAGAGAGCTCCTCTATGTCTCTTTTCATGTAGTCCAGGGAGGTACATCTCTGGTCGTTCACACCGGCATGTACAATGACTGAGTCATATTTGTACTTGCTGTGGAGTGACCTGAGTGCTTGTGTTATGTGGCGGATTCTAGCTCCCGACAGGCAGCTTACTGTGACCTTTTCCTTGTTCAGTCTGGTGAGCGGGACGTCAGTGTGTCTGACTATGGAGTCACCTATTACAAGTGTGTCTGGCATGTTGTTTGGCCTTAAGGGCTGTGACTGTTTAGCACACTGACTTTGTGAACTATGTGTTGCATGTGCTATGTCTTGAGGTGGCGGTTGCTTGGGTGTCTGCTTTGGAGGCCTCTGTTGTTTTGGTAGATTTTAATCAGCGCCCGAGTATGTTTTGTGTGTTTATTTGTTTGGTTTGCAGTTGTGATAGTTCTATGTGAGACTGGGTTTGTGGTGTGCGTGGTTACCTTCTCCTCCTGACTGATCTTGCCAGTACTGAATTGAGAGAGCTCAGCCTCCAGTTTGGCTATATAGTTGCATCTCTCATATATTTGTATTTGTTGGGAGGAGGAGAGGGTTGTCTGTGTACATGAGGCAATTGTAACATTGCCTCAAGATTCCCAGATTCACCAGCTGAACAGGAGAGGACACCAGCAACTGACCCTTCGACATGCTAGAAATAGTGAAAAAGATTGCTGTGTAACTGAGTCAGAAAGGACCTATAGGGAAATGGGTACTCAAGGGAATTTAGGTGAATGAAGTACTTTCTTTTGTTTAAGAGTGCTTTACCTGTATAAAAATGCTTTAGGAGCAAGTGCTGAGCTTTTCAGATAGAGTATAGGCTGTTTAGATTGCAAGTAGAACAGTTCTAAGGGAAAAATTGAAGAGCAGACTTTACGGAGCCAGAAATAGTTTAAACTTGATTTACCGGCGCTGCCCTATGCTGCTCTATGAGCAACTTCGTGCTAAAATGCGCTAAACCGTGCAAAAGCGTGCTTTATAGCAGGGGGTTGAAAAGAGCCAGGAATTGACCCAAAATGGCCAATAAACTACAAGTTGCTGGGCTGGAACCAATCCTCTAGGGACAAATAGGTTGCTCAGTGCTCCCCACTCCCAATGGTGAACAAAGAAGCTTCCTCTTACCCAAATAAGGATATGGATAGCACAGGAACTAAGACAAAGCCCAGAGATCAGCAAAATCTGAAGACTGGACTATTCTAGTTCAGAAAAGCGGGAAAACAAGGATTTTTTGTTTTTTTTTACAGAGAAAGGAGAAAAAGATACAGTAACAAACAGTAAATGCTATAAAACGGCTGGCGCACTTGAGTGTGTTAGCCTAACAATTAAATTAAACAAAAAATAACTTTTTAAAGTGCTAACAGTATAAATTCAACACAAGTACAGTAAAAACAATATGCAGAGCTGTTTTTTAAGCGAAATGCAGTCGAGATGCAGTAATTTAAGCGAAAGCCAGAAAAAATACTTATAAATCCAGGAAAGTCACTCTTTCACTCTCTGCTCATTTGCTAAATGCTGGTCATGCCACCATCTGAGCCATAGCTAGATTATCTGACACCCTAGACATTTCCCCAGACTAGCACCCCCCTCAATTCAAAGGTCTTCCATTCTGTAGCATGATCTTGGCTGCAACTGTAACAAACTGCTAGCTACAGTTACTAACATGCTGAACTCATGCATGCTGGAAATGTAACAAGCTGTTAGCTACAGTTACTAACATGCTGAACTCATGCATGCAATATCAGCATTTATTAGAGGAACACCAGTATCATCTGCAACTTCTTAAATGAATGCTGGTTAGGGTTGCCACCTTTCATCGTGGCTAACACCAGAGTAAATCCACACCCCTCTCGTCACCAGTAACTCCGCCCATCCCACCCCTCTTCCGCCCACATTCCACCCATTTTGTGACACCACGATGAGATCACTCAGCGAGGAACGCCTTCTTTTTCTGTTCCTGCTGCCTGCTTTCAGCTGATTTACTATGCCTTTTTGTAAAAAAAAGCATAGTAAATCAGCTGATTTACAAACTCCGATAAGTCTGTTTCTTTTTTGAAACAGAATACCAGAGTTTGTACAGTGTTTTCCAGACTACTGGAAAATCAGTTTGATTTCCAGATAGTCCGGAAAAAAAACGGAGGGGTGGCAACCCTAATGCTGGTCTTACAATTGCACACCATCAGCAACTACTAATTATGCCCCCTAAAAGCTTACACCGGGTCTATATTAGAACACCAGTATCATCTGCAATTTCTTAAATGAGTGCTGGAACATCTGAACACCATCAGCAACTACTAATTATGCCCCCTAAAAGCTTATGGTCTATATTAGAACTGCAAAAGACCTATTCAGCAAATACGTAATCATCGACACCTATTACGTGATGAACGCCCTAAACTGCGAAATTCAAAATCTTGAACTGTCATAGTTGTCCAACCCCACTGTGCGCTACATACTATCTACCCAAACAAAATAAATAAACCACATACATACACTAACCAAAACCCTACTTCTAACCCTACACTAAACCTTACATACATTATTATCTATGCACTTACCTTAACCCGCACCCTAACCCTAAGGTCCATAACTATTGCACACTTACCTTACGAAGCTATACCCAAACAAAATAAATAATCCATACACATACACTTAACAAAACCCTACTTCTAACCCTACACTAAACCTTACATACATTACTATCTATGCACTTACCTTAACCCGCATCCTAATCCTAAGGTCCGTAACTATCACACAATTACCTTATGGAGCTATACCACAGAAGGGCCAAACATGACGATTCGACATTTTGGATTTCGCTCTTTAGGATGATCAATGTTTTCATGGTCCGGCGTATACGTGTCGATGTTTTTGTATTCATGTAAGTGGACCTTCGCGATTTTAATAGGGAATCCTCACACCTGAGGCAGTAGCCCCTTTCATCCTATCCTAGTTACAAGTCTGCCCATCCTCTCCCCACAAATCTTCCACAGTTTTATAGCAAGTGCTTGCATCTCATTAGTTCAAAAACTACTTATGAAAATCAAACTTGGAACACCTTCCATTGACAACATCCCACTAGAATTTCTAAGGATTGTATATCCTTCCATTGCCTGCCCTATCTCAGTACTCATAAACAGATCCTTTAATTAAGGAATCATGCCCTACTTCTGCAAACAGTTTCTAGTTAGCTTCATAAGACTGTCTCTTTTACATCCCAAAGCAATATCACTTGTTCTGATGAAGTCCTAGTATACAGGACAAAAATATTGTAGCTAATTTGATGTTGGCTTGTATGTTATTGTTTTTGTGGTGTCTTTTAAGGTATATTTTGGTCTGTGTTCAGCCATCAAATTAATCTAACATTGAACAGCTATTAATCAAACGTTAACCATTGAATGTTAGTTTTACCAAATGGCCATATCTTCAAAAATACAGTCATCAAATGGCCATAGTTGGCCAACATAAAGGAACCAAAAGGTACTACTTACTTACCAGTAACTTAGCTGTAAAAAACTGCCTTTTCCCCAATTTAGTGTGACCTTGGAGTTGGTGTATATAATTAGCGGGGGGGGGGGGGACAGAAGGATTCAGTGAACACCAGACATTACTTATGTGGGGAGACTGCACTCCCCCATCCCCTGCTAATTATATATATCAACTCTCAGGTCGCACTAAATTGGGGAAAGGCAGATTTTCTTATAGCTAAGTTATCAGTAAGTAAGTAGTACCTTGTGGCTCCTTTATGTTGGCAGCTATGGCCATTCCATGATTGTATTTTCGAAGATATGCTCATTTGGTTAAAGTAACATTTGATGGTTAATGTTCGATTAATAGCCATTTGAGGAAACATTAATTTGATGGCTGAACATAGACCTGGTATATTCAATATATATATATATATATATATATATATATATATATATATATATATATATATATATATATATATTGAGTTTCTACATTATTGAGTTATTGGGTTGTTGTTTAAGGTCGACACAGTGCATATTTTTGCATTGTCACTTAAGCAATTGCCATCTCATTCTCCTACATAAAAAAATAGAAAAAAATCTATTTACCAGCATCTCATAAACTACTTCCCTAAACTACAGACTGATAACTCACATTCAGTATCACTTTAGACCTAATTGTGGAACCTGGTCAGGCCTTTATGACATCATTGAATATATCATTGCTAAACATCACATTGAAAAGCATGTACTTTAGATACTGTTTCTCAAGAAAAACATTATTCTAACTCTGTAAAAATAGTCTTCATATTAAGCGTCATCAGGTCATTCTTCAGTCACATAAGGAATACGTTCCAAGCAGAAAAACAGAATAAAACTACATATCCTATATGTAGATTATTCTGTCTTTTCATGTGCAGTGCTTTCCCACACACATATACATACATTTCAGCCCCGTCTGAAAACATCCATTCATGTGATTGAATCATCCTTAAATTGCATGGGTCTTCCAATTGTCTCTGACTAATGATTAATTATTTTATCCCCTGAGTCATCTCCTGCAGTTGCCCCTCTTCCAGGCTGTCATGTTTCTCCCAGAAAAAAAAAATCATATTATTGCACTTGATCCTACACAAATATTGACAGTAGACACAACTAAGCAAATCAGAATTATTATTGATAATCAGCTTAAACTTAATACTCATACAAAATCTAGCCTGGCATTATCACATTAAGCAGACTGTACAGGGCTAAACAATTTCTACAGGCAACAACAGAGTCTCTTCAACTAGGTCCTACCTCCTTTCTTTCTTTGTGTATTCAGTGACCTATTTATTAGCTTAGCTTTATCATGTGAACAGGAATATAATGGGATTGCTCATTTCCTTTCTGGGCATAGGTCTTACCTACCACTTGTCATCTACATCATGATTTTGGCTGGCTGGAATAAAACCACTGCCTTACCTTACCTTATGAAACTATGCCAGGAGCACAAATTGCTTTCAAAGCCATAAATTAACATCTTTGTCTGGCATGATTATTTGGAGACCCCTCCATGAAGTTCATAGGTTCATAGGTTGGTACTAGGCTATCGGCCCTAGGGCCTATAGAAGCCTAGCTATAGCAATTCCCTGGCTATTTCTTCCCACACTATTTACTTCAAAAGTATCAAAAATTTGCACTTCAGGTGATCCACATTTTCAGGCCACTCAGATACAGTGACTCAATATTTTCTACCTGCTCTGACAAACTTTGAAATGAGATCCCTCCTGAGACAGAGTTGCTAATGCCAGAATAAACAATGAACAAGCACAGGAATCTGCCAACCTCACAACCACATCTTTTGAGGAAAAAATATAAAAAACAAAGAAACTAGTGGTATTAAAACTTTGTTGATGAGCTCAGTGTGAAGATAGGTGAAGGCTGCCAGCCTAGCCAGATAGAATTTTGTAGATAATTCTGCCATTTGTAAATATTAATACAAGCCACAGACTTGTTCTCTTAAATGTGAAATGACTGCATTGGATATGGAACTGTAAAAATGTAACAACAATGCACTCTGCTGTAAGAAAGCTAAGTCAAGCATTTTATGACTATCTTTGATGTCAAAATTTGGAGCCGATATGTCTAGAGGGAGGCATCCTGCCTATTGTTTTAAGACCAGAGTTAATGGCTAGAATTTGCATGTATAAATGTCCTTTATTGCTCTGGTTTCTGACCAGGTGTAAAGAATGTAAATGTAGTTTCTGTTAGCCTGGGAACACCAGAGAAGTATGAAGAATGATGTCTTGTAAAGCAGCTCTGTGTTATCAATTTAAAGAGAGAGAATCAGAGAGCTCTTAGCATTTTGTCTTGAGAACATTCAACATCACCAGTACTGCTTTGCTCTATATGCAAGTTATGTAGAACTGTGTTTTCACTTAGAAATAGCTAGGAATTAGAAAGATTAGACTAAGTGTTTTTCTGTGATGTCAGAACTTTTCTACGGTTTCATTTTAAGTATTTCTCTGTGATCTCTGAACTCTTGACTAGCACTGTGTAGTAAGGAGTAAGACAGGCTCAGCTCTCATATCCTACATTGCAAGGCCTGAGACAGGTAGCTAATGAGGCACCTGATTCTCAAGGGAAGGGGAATCTGTATACTGGGACAAAGGGTCACTCTATAGAGAGTGGACCCCTGAGGGAGGGCTAGAAGGTGAGAAGATACAGCAGTTGGTAGTGCCTAGAGCCTACCAACTGGAGCCTCTAGCTGTAGCCCATGATATTCCGTTTGCAGGTCATATGGGCATAAAATACACAAAGAAATGTACTATGCAGAACTTCTATTGGCCTGGAATTTCCAGAGATGTAACAGTACTGCAGGACCTGTGAGCAGTGCCAAAAAGTAGGCAAAGCAGGAAACAAGGTGAGAGCCCCTTTGATGCCTTTGTCTGTGATTGATGAGCCATTTCAAAGGGTATCTATGGATATTGTGGGGTGTCTGAGTACCCCAAGTTCTACAAGGAAAAAGTATATCCTAGTGGTAGTAGATTATGCTACAAGATACCCTGAGGCAGTGGCTCTGTCCTCCATTGAGGCAGAAAAGGTGGCAAAAACTTTGTTAGAGATTTTCAGCAAGGTAGGTTTCTCAAAAGAAATACTGACTGACAGAGGTGCCAATTTAATTTCAGACCTGCTGGCTTATCTGTGGAAGTACTGTGGGGTAAAGCACATGAAGACCATCCCCTACCATCCCCTGACTAATGGTCTGGTTGAGAGGTTAAACTCTACAATCAAGTCCATGCTACGGGCATTTGCAGACCAGTTTAAGAGGGAGTGGGACAAATATTTGCCCCATATGTTGTTTGCTTACAGAGAGGTTCCCCAGGAATCACATTTTTTTCACCCTTGGAGTTGCTGTACTGACATAGTGTGAGGGGGACCTCTAGATTAATTTGAAATTACTTGGAATTTGAGTGTGAACCTCACAAGGAGTCTGTTGTGGCATATGTTCTAAACCTCAGGACAATGCTCAGGAAACTCATGGGCTTGGCCCAGGAAAACCTGGCAGAAGCCCAACAACAGAAAAAGTTGTGGTATAACAGGAATGCTTGAGCTAGAGAGTATGCTGTGGGGAAGCAGGTAATGGTTCTCATTCCTGTCAGACACAACAAGCTGCAAGCAGCTTGGGAGGGACCCTACAAGGTGGTAAGAAAGATAAATGATGTTAACTACATGGTGGAACTGCTAGGCAGAAGGCAGGGGCACAAATTGTACAATGTTAACATGATGAAACCATATAATGATAGGGAGGCCCTGGTGTTGAGCATTTGCAGTGGATTACAGGAGGAGTCTGAGGTAGATCTGGTGACTGATCTCCTCAGTGAGGCTCAGACTGACACCTCAGTGGAAGGGGTAGCAATGTCCCAGCAGCTATCTCCTACCCAAGTTCAAGAAATCTGAGCAGTGTTACAGGAGTTTGGGGACATGTTCACTGGAAAAATAGGGTGCACCCACCTAGTGCAGCACCAGGTGGATACAGGACCCCAAAGGCCTATTAGGCAGGCCCCTTATAGGGTGCCTGAGAGAGTTAAACAGACTCTGAGGGAGGAAATAGAAGAAATGTTTGAACTAGGGGTAATTCAAGAGTCCAGCAATCCCTAGGCCTCCCAAGTGGTGCTGGTGCCAAAGAAGGATGGCAGCACCAGGTAATGTGTGGACTACAGGAAATTAAACAGTCACACAGAGTCAGATGCTTACCCTATGCCTAGGACAGATGAGGCCCTAGAAGAGCTTGGTGGGGCTAAGTATCTTACAACCATTGATCTTACCAAGGTTTACTGTCAGGAGCCTTTTACTCCCAGTGCTAGAGAGAGGCCAGCCTTTGTGACTCTTTTTGGCTTGTATGAGTTCACAAAGATGCCCTTTGGGATGAAAAATGCCACAGCACCTTTCCAGAGGCTGGTAGATTATATCCTAGCAGGAGCAAGAGAGTTTGCCCTTGCTTACCTAGATGATATTGTCATCTGCAGCCATTCCTGGCGAGACCACCTTCAACATATCAGGGAGGTGCGGGGCAGACTACAGAGGGCAAGGTTGACCATTAAGCCAAGCAAATGTAGGTGGTTATGGCAGAGGTCTCCTACCTGGGACATAGAGTGGGGAGTGGTAAGATCAGGACAGAACCTGCCAAAGTAGAAGCCATTCAGGCATGGCCTGAAACTGTTATCAAAAAGCAGGTGAGGGCATTATTAGGGACAGCAGGGTACTACAGAAAGTTCATCCCCAGTTATAGTACTATAGCTGCTCCCCTCACAGACCTGACAAGGAAGAAAAGGCCAAATAAGGTAGTGTGGACCACAGAATGTGAGCAGGGATTCCAGAAGCTTAAAGAAGCTTTGGGAGGACTTCCTGTGTTAGCCAGTCCAGATTACAGCAAAAAAATTGTTGTGCAGGTGGATGCTTCAAACCATGGGATGGGGGCTGTACTTAGCCAGATTTCTTCAGAGGGAGAAGAGCACCCAGTGGTTTATCTCAGTCGTAGGCTCCAACTCAGGGAGGAGTGCTATGCAGCTGTACAAAAGGAATGTCTAGCCATAGTGTAGGCACTGCAGAAAATTCAGCCTTATCTGTATGGAAGAAAATTCACTGTAGTGACAGATCACAACCCCCCCCCAACATGGTTACACAGAACCAGCCAGCAAAATGCCAAGTGGCTAAGATGGAGCCTAGGGTTGCAAGCATACGATATGTCAGTGCAGCACTGCAGTGGGATTAGCAATACCAATGCAGATGGGCTCTCAAGACAGGGAATGGGGTAAGGTATACCCAGATAGACCTAACCCTCTCAAGCAATGTTTCTCAGGGGTCACTTTGAAAACCTAGCTTGAGGTCTCTATCGGGGGGGTTGTTTGAAGATAGGTGAAGGCTGCCATCCTAGCCAGATAGAATTTTGTTGATAATTCTATCATTTGTAAATATTAATGTAAGCCACAGGCTTGTTCTCTTAGATGTGAAAAGACTGCATTGGATATTGAACTGTAAAAATGTAACAACAGTGCACTCTGCTGTAAGAAGGTTAAGTCAAGCATTTTATGACTATCTTTGATGTCAAAATTCAGAGCCGATATGTCTAGAGGGAGGCATCCTGCTATTGTTTTAAGACCAGAGTTAATGGCTAGAATTTGCATGTATAAATGTCCTTTATTGCTCTGGTTTTTGACCAGGTGTAAAGAATATAAATGTAGTTTCTGTTAGCCTGGAAACACCAGGCTAGCATGAAGAATGATGTCATGTGAAGCAGCTCTGTGTTATCAATTTAAAGAGAGAGAATCAGAGAGCTCTGAGCATTTTGTCTTGAGAACATCCAACATCACCAGCACTGCTTTGCTCTATATGTAAGTTATTTAGAACTGTGTTTTCTCTTAGAAATAGGTAGGAATTAGGAAGATTAGACTAAGTGTTTTTCTGTGATGTCAGAACTTTTCTATGGTATTATTTTAAGTATTTCTCTGTGATCTCTGAACTCTTGACTGGGATTGTGTAGTAAGAAGTATTGTCTTGTATTTTTATTATTTATTATTAAATATTTGTAACCCTTTCAACTGTGGCTTTTTGTGTAGAGATAATTTAAGCTCTAAGAGTACATTGCATGTATATAGTGATACTGTACCATGTCACTCTAATAAGCCTTGACTGTTCAGTCACACTTACAATTTGGATAATAATATTGCACAGTAATAATTGGACACCCTTTCAGAAGATCCTTTGAGTAGCTGATATTAGTGGGTGGTGGCAGCTGGTACTACCTTTTAGACTGGGCAGAAAAGGGGCAGAGCTGGAGAACCTGTGCCAGCCTTCCCCAGGAGTGTCTGTGTGGTTGTATATAACTCTTATCTCAAAGTGTTATGTGTGTGTGTGTGTGTGTGTGTGTGTGTGTGTGTGTGTGTTTGTGTGTGTCAGCTACTTGGGCAGGGACACGAAGCACTGGTTGGACAGAGAGGGTGCAGGAGGTTTTAGCCTGCCCACTAGGCTGAGATCTGGACCCTATAGCTGTGCCAGTGGGGAGTCCTATTGGGTAACTGGAGAAAAAGGGAGAAACCAGCCCCAGACTGACTGTGATCTCTGTGTGCTCTTAAGGGAAATTGTACTTTACTGTGTCTGTATTTATTATCCTTTCCCTATATGGATGCCCCTCAATGGTGTTAGTGGTGAGGATTGAGGCTCCTTGATTGCTGGGCCAGGGCACAGTTGTCACACTCAGTCATAATAATTTCCAAATATCATGAAATCCAGGTAGTGTTTCAAAACAAAAAGCCTTTATTCATCACAGACAAGCGATCCTCAGTAAATCTTTTTTGGGTCATCAATAAATTGCTTATTTTGTACTTTTCCTTTATATTTATTTACATATCTTCTAAATTTTTCTGCCTATGCTGACATTTTTAGTTTATTATTTGTGATAGTGCACAATAGATCCTGATCTGTTATAATACTGTGTATTGATTTTATGGCGTCTATCTTTCCAAGTAATTTTGTTGATCTCTTTCCTTTTCTGTACTCTTCTAACAGTGACACTTCTTGTCTTAATTGCTTTATAGTTTTCTGTATTCAATACTTCCATGATGGCATGCAATTTCTCCCCTTCCTTTCCCTTACTGCCCTGTGTTCTTGTGGTAGGACTTTATCTGTTATTAATTTAGCTGCACAGTAATATATCCTATTTACTTCTGTTATATTGCATGAATCTCTATGGACAGTCCTAATTACTGTGTTCATTTGTTTTATCAAACTTCTAACTTTTGGGGTTTTATTGACCTTCTGTAGTCTATTTATTTCATTGATCTAGACTTGCTCTCAGTATAAGTGACTTACTTTGCTATGAGGCCTATCTATAAACAGTTTTACATTGCGGGCCAGATTCTAAAAGACCTAATTAAAAAGTCTGTTAGATTACTTAGATTCCAAGGTTTTACCTAAAAATGGTTTGTTTCTACACTCTGCTCTGCCATTTGCTTAGGTTTATTCAGTTATGTGCCTATCTCCTGTTGATTATCATGTTCTGATTTTTTTGTCTTTGTGTTGAGTACTTGTCTTACACAATTTACTGTGTTTTAACTTAGGCAAGAGTTAAACTTACAGCTGTTCTGTGATTGTTGTGTTTTCATGTTTCATGCTATGTATTAATCTACTACATAATATTAGTTTAACTATACAGTTTAGGCCTGGAATTTCTCCAGCTGGATATTATTGGTTAACAAAATAATTAAGTTGAATATTTATAGCTTAAATAAATGATAATGCATGAAACCAAAGTAGTCTAAGGGGCTCTGGGTTAAATTTTAGTGAAACAAGTGAAACAAGAAAAAATGGCACATTTATCATAAGGAAAATTAAATTTAGGAACTGTGCTTCAGCAAAATATGACTTCTTAAAGTCTGGTCTCCAGTTAATCCTAGGGATACTATATATAGAGAAAGTGAACTATGACATTTAAATATTGACATATAATTTGAAAATAAATAGTAGTTTACTTACTTATAAGCTAATAACACGTTTCATGAAGTCAATTAAGATAGCCTGGATTGTTTAATGGAATATTAAGTGAAAGGCAGGAACTTTATTGATCTGGTACTTTCCAATGAGGCATGGTATCAAAAGGGTCTTCACCATTGAAGGTGGTAACCACTTTGTAAGTAATAACCTTCAGATAGTCTAGTTCACTGTTAATACGTCTGCAGTTTTGCTATATCAGAAAAAGGTGCTAGGCATCATATGACGTTGTCAAAAAAAGCCTCAGTAAAACATTATTAGGTGTTTCAGAAGGAAGAACTGTGAGAGAAATTAAACTTCACATAAACAACTTCTGCAAATTGAGTACTTCCACCAGAAATTTCAAAGGCAACATATATTCGTTTAATTAGCAAGCACTCTCACTGTGATTCCATCTTCATATGAAGTAAAACACATCATTAGTTCTGAATATTTAGCAACCAGTTTTCAATTTTAAGGGTGCGATCAGGGTTAAGCATTCACTCAGAATGTTTTACTTTATCTGCTTCATTAATTAACATTTTAGTTAATCACAACATGCACCTACATTGGTTTAGTAACATTTTCCAACACAATAGCCCTATTCAGTCTTTCATTATACTACTTTTTCTTTCTCCTTTAGTCATTCAACACTATACAGTGCTCAGTCTCATGTTCCCTGCCTCACAGGTGTGCACTTCCATGTACTGCTAATAATGCCTGGAGAATAAACATTTGATGGGTGGGCTAGTGATATGGAGTCCAACATTTATGGAGGAGTGCAGTTACAAACCTTCTCTCACATGGTGCTCCTGCAGTAGGATATTTACCAATTCCTTGCTCCGGACAGACAAGCAATCATTTACTGCTCACACCTATCCCTCCACTAACATTTGGCCAGTAGGAGAATAGTCAAAGCTCCTCCCCTCTCATCCATGGACACTGTAGGTGATATTTAAACATATAAACTGATGTTTAGAAGATATTGTTGGAATAACATTCATTTTAATTTCAGTCATTAATGATCTTGCAGACACTTCACTACTTAAAATTTCTCACTTGGACATACTCTTCAAGACTGCACCTTAATTTTATTAGTTAGGAATCAAATGTTTGTGTGAAGCAGATCAATAAAACTGAATATTGTAAAAAGCTCTAGTGCTCACCAGTGATGACAATATTCAACACAATTAGCACTTAGGAAATATAAGGAAATAGTGATCAAAAGAGGGAGATGTGTCAGATAAAACAGGAAAAAATGTGAAGGCAATCAGGCAGCAAAGGCACAAAATACATAAGGGTATTGGAAAATCTTTCAGGAAGGGTGATTACAATATTTATAGATACATTAATGAGCAAAGAAAAACTACAGGATGAATATTAAAAATGAAATGTTTGAAGGCTGGTGGAGAAAAAACTAACAGAGAAAAGATGGGTATATTCATAAAAAAGTCTAAGGCCATCACATCATGGTAAACAGCTGATTGAATTTAGGGTGACACAGCTCATTGTGGAGTAGGCATAGATGAGTAGCGATGTAGTATGATTGTGCTGCTTAACAAAACTTTGCAGCTGTGACAATGGTAGAAACAATGCTGCTGGAATAACTGTGCTATGTGCTGACACATAATCTGAGGGAAAATGTCACTCAGGTGGCATTGACAGTCACATGAGCATGGAAGTACTCCACAGCTGTGACAAGCGTACTTTAGGCAGCCCATACAAGGATACCAAAGCAAAATGCTAAGCCATTTCTTAATGGAGTGAAAGGGACAGACAGTAGAGACAGCAACGGAGAAGAACAAGCAAATCAGCACACAGAAGGAAAACAGGAAGGGAAGATAGGTGGGGAGAATGTTATACTCTTTTGTGGGTAAAGGTGCGCACTATCTTGTGAATAAGAAAAGCAGGTAAAGAAGTTACAAAGGGAGGTGGCAGGCAGGATGGAGTGTTTAGGAAAAAAGCAGGGACATTCAAACAGTTATAGAATGCAGGCAAAGACAGACAGGGAATGTAGTGATACATAAGGCGGCAGAGGGCAGATAACTAGCGAGAGGGAGAATTGTAGCAAGAGACAGAGTAACACACAAGGATGAGGAACATGATGATAAGGGATAGGGTGGGGTGAGGAGGGCCTGACTGGCCAGCCCAGAGTAGAAGCCATCAATATGATAGTCAACTCTGTGGCTGATATCATGGGCAAGACAGCATTCAGTGGCATAAAACATGGGATTAGCCATCCATGTGACACCTTCAGCTACAAAAAGATGGATGTAGGGTGCCACTGTGGACATCTGTCTATCAATCTACCAAGTCATTACCAGCTGCTGCACTGTTTATGTTTATAATCCAAGAGTGCCCCTTCATATCACTCTCAGATGAAGAGCCTTTGCCCCCCCCAAGGGGTTGTCACAGAGGCCACCAGTGAGCACTCCAGGTCACCTTCTACAGACAGGTGGGTTGGGAACTACTGGAGCATAGCAGGAGTCATGGTAGCCAGTACAGACTGTGGTGGTTTCACCATTGCCTGCATCATAAATGAGCCTGTAGAAAAAGAAAATAAATATAGAAAAACAAGGTAACAAGCTAAGTGGGGGGGGGGGTAAATAAAACTAAGACAGAGAGAGAGAGAGAGAGAGAGAGAGAGAGAGAGAGACATAACAGACGTGTAATGTGGGTTACACCTCATTGAACTAGTACAGTACTGGCAGCAGTAGGGTGCACTTACCCAACTGTTGTCCTGTTTTCCTGAGACACTGGAAAATAAAAACAAAAAGTAATCAGTACATCATATCCCAGGCAACCGAAGACAATTACAGCTACACATTCTAAGCTTAATTTATGCCAAACCATAAACAGAATGGTTACAATAATACAGTCAATCCCACCTTTTAACATTCCCACTGGTAGACAAGGTCTGTGTGGTACCTCTGCAGGTCACTATACTTGTGTCTTCACTGCTATCCAGAGTGGGTGATCCCAGTGGGAAGCTCGTGTAAGGGTCAGTTTTGTAAAGGATGTCCTTATACTGCTCCATAAATTTTTTCTATGGTCACTGTGCGGTAGGTGGGGTTAGCTCTTATACTGCCTTCTGTTCCATGTGGGAATTCTCTGTATTCAGTGCTTGAAGAAGCCATGTCTACTCTACAGGTCTAAATCATGAGAAAAGTCGTATCCCAGTACTCATGGATACACTTGGCATGCATCAGTGGTAGCTTAATAGTTAACAGTAGCACAGAGCAGATTAATTGTTGCATGATACATATTATTAATACCATGGCCTAGCTTCACAGTGGCTATATGTGTCTACACATTATACATGACCTGAGGACTGGCAGATGCAAACATTGTAGTGTGGACTATGCACTAAAAACGTATTGTGATATAGATGTGATTCTGAGTTTACCATAATAGATTACCTCATTAGCATAATTAATACACTGTGTGAAACAAGCCAACAAACACGCAGAAGTTTTTTTTGGTTATTTGTTTATTGGTTCTGCATCTGACTGTTCTTATTAGATACAATAAAAAGCACACTCACCAAACTTTTGGAGATTTACTTATTGTGAGAAACTTAGAGATTCAGAACTTAGCAGACATTAGAATATATATTAGACATATTGCAATTTAGGTAAATTAGACCAAACAGGACTTCTTGTACTGGACCTCAAGACTGCAGTAAGCACACAAGGACCATAAAAGCAACAGGAAAAGTAACAGAGCAGAGGATTGTGTGGGGTAACTGCAGATGGCAGGATAGAGGGCTAATGTACTTTGGGGGCAACCTGATAAGACACAAAGAAGAAAGGCAGGACAGGTTGCAAGTCATGCTGGGGCAGACAAGGCGAGGGGGAGAAAGTAGGATATGTTGTGGCCTTGCTGGAGGGGTATCAATCTGACAAGACATAGAAAAAGGGGAACAGTTTGCAGTGTTGTTGGGAGGGCTTGATGTAATAGGACACAGGGAATGCATCCAGGCATGTTACTAGCCTTCATTGTATTGATCACAAAAGCATACCATTACCAAATTCATATGACGTGCATGATATACTACAGATGATGAACACAAACAAGGCAAGAAACTAAATAAATCCAAAAACAGGTTCGAAAAACCAGCAACACAGTCCGAGAAGAGTCAAATAGCACTATTTATTCCACTGTTTAAAGCGCTTTTCGTCAGCCTGATAGCAAACTTCTTCAGAAACAGTTACAGCAATAAAAAACCTTCCTTATAAGTAAGACAGGTGATCAGCATTCACCAATTGCATCACTTTGTTCTACTTAAGCAAACACACTTTAAAATTAAAGTGACAACTGCTGATAACCAGTAATAAAACAACATTAAAGTATATAAACACATTAAAGTATGTAAACATGTCTACGACAGTGACCACAATACACAAAAGTAAAAACATTAAAAGTTATTTTGTATAACCCAATCATTGACAGAAATAATATATGTTTTTAACAAAATGTGACTCATCTCTGCAAGCTCTTTAGTTTGAGAATGCTACTAATTGAGCATGAGTCATTCAACCCAGGAAAATTGTAGGCATTCAGCCTCACTTGCCAGGCTAATTCAAGTTCTTCAAGTTTGAGTGGTCTAGGGCCACCTCTACTGTCATACTTGGCTTGACCAATGATAATAAATTTAAAAGCATGTTCTTTATTAGAAATAGTGTGCTTAGCTAGCGCATTCTCCAGTTTACATTTATTCATAGCATATTGGTGTTCATAAATTCTGTCACGGAGCCTATAGAAAGCAGGACAGATGCAGTGGATGGCCATAATATGACACTAGAATAAGTGTATTACAGGATCACTGATATGTTACTGCATGCCAAGAACAAGACACAAGAAGATATCAGAGACTTGTTGACCTCTGGTGTGGACCACCACCACATAGAGATCTCACAAAAGTGGAGGAAATCCTGGTATCTGTAACTGGGTAAGGTGAAAGAATCTTAATACCTGGTGGTGGCTTGGTTGTAGAAGCTGGGTCAGAGATGAATGCCTGGGTTTCTGTAGGTGATGCATCAAGTTAGTTGTGTGATGATAGGAGATACTGCCAGCCATGCCAGGAGAAGTAGAGCAGTGGATGTGTAACATATGCCAGCACAGCTAGCTGGAATTTAATAAATAATTATATGTCATGTTTGCATCAAACTGATTTGTACAGATGCTTGTGTTTAAAATGTGTTTGTAAAGTTGCTTGTTTTAAAATGTATCAACAGTGTGCCCTGCTGGAAAGAAACAAAACTATATATGCATTATTGTAACCAAATTAAATATATAAGTTTTAATAGAGGATACTGGAATGGAAGAGGTTAACCACAATCCAGCTGCAGTAAACTTTGAAAAATAGTTGAAATTAAATTACTTTATGGGTTAAGCCATAAAGATGTTATCTCACAGTTTTGAATGGAGCCAGAGATGCAATATCTGTGCTACAGAATAGTTTGTAGCTCTTGTAGGAAGAGCGGAATAGTTTTATTGTTTTTTGGCTTCCAGATACTTTAATAAAAGTTAGCTAAAGGTCTAGTGTGTATTGTAGCACACAGGTGCTAAACCCTGACAGCTTCTGGGGATGGGGGATAGTGTGGGAAACAGAATCAGATGACCAAATGTGTGTGACGTCATTCTGTAAGCCAGAAATAATATTTAGATATTTGTAGGAGATTTCTCTCAGTATTCTGTATTGTGTCTTGGATATGACAATAAGGACCACTCACCCATATCATCTTGCCTTGCTCTATTCAGTAAATAAGAACAGTAATCATCTAGATCAAGCAGGAGAATATAGTGAGAATAGTTAAGCATTGTTTTTCTGTAACTGTGTGACTCTTTCCAGTTATTTTCAATATTTCCTGTGATTGAAACTCTGGTGTTTCCTATAAATAGACATTTAGTATTTTCTTGTTCTTTTATTATTTATTATTAAATATATTAAAACTTTACATTGTGGCTGGTCCTTTTAGAAACAATATTTAAGTTTTGAGAGTATTTGCCCATATTTATTTGGTAATAACTCTGGCCACTCCTGAAAGCCTTGCTGTTTAGTCAACATTATCCTTTGTATTAATATTAATTTCACTCAGTATAATTGAGTACCCTTGCAAGAGCCTTAGGTAGATGGCTTTGTAGTATCTAGTGGCAGTGATAACTACCTTATAGTCTGGGCAGAAGGAAGCATAGCTAGTAAACTTGTGGCAGCCTTTCCCAGGTGTGTGTGTGTGTGTGTGTGTGTGTGTGTGTGTGTGTGTGTGTGTGTGTGTGTGTGTGTGTGTGTGCAAATCAAATCTCAAAGTGTGTGTGTGTCAGCTACTTGGAGCAGGGGCAAAGCACTGGTTTCACAGAGAGAATGGTGGAGGATTTCACCTGGGCACTCTGCTAAGGACTTACCTCTGCAGCTATAGCAGTGGGGAGTCTTATTGGGGACCTGGAGGGAGACAGAGAAACCTAGACCCCAGGCTGAGTGTGCTCCCTGTGTGCTCTTAAGCAAAATTGTCCTTGATGCAGAGAGGTCTGCATCTGAAAATACTGAATGTATCCATTTGTATTCCAAGTGAACGCCCCTCTCCAGTATCAGTGGTGAGGATTCAGGCTCTTTGATTACTGGCCCAGTGTGGGGACATCACACATTGTATCACATGCCATTACTGTAGGATACTGATTTGCAACTATGATTGGTTTACTCAGACACACATAAATGTTTATTCATCATCTAAGATACATTGCAGCTGCAGTAGGAACAACCTGTTGTTCCACAAGATAGATAGGTGTCCATAGGATGGCTATGTGTACCATTGCCATGTAGCAGTCTATGTGCCAGATGATGGTGGGAGTCATATATATGATCCATCATTACCACAGTTTTTTTATCTGTTTGCATTCAAGGTTTCCCTGGTACAAGACTCAAAACAACAGCTCAGAATGTGCTTGATGGTTGATAATAATGACATGATGTACGTGGCACAGTCCGATGGCACAGTGGCACTGTTAGCAATTCTAACACACACATTACCAAAATCTGAGATGATGGTGGATGGACAAGTTGTGCAATGTGTGACATCTCCTGTGTTTCATGGTGGACAAAAAACTGTTAAATAAAACTATGGTCGAGACAAGACACAAAGCGGTTATTTAGTAAGAATAAATAACAGCTGTGTGTCTCATCTCAACCATAATTTTGTTTCACATTTTTCATTCTGGGCATCTGTGTTATGTCAGCCACACCTAAGCTACACAAGTGCCATCACCACAAATGGCATCAGAGGGCTGCACTGCCTTCAAGGTGCATGAACCAAGCACAGGGAAAGGGGAGTAGGTGCCCATCACCACAATGACTTCATGATATTTCCAGACCTGAATGTCAACCTTGGCATCAGTCAGCAAATATGCAGGTGTTGATCCAGGCACAGATAACTACTGCCCACAGCACATCAGAGATTTTGAGTATGTTGTGTGGATTGCTTGAATAACTACAACTGCTTCAGGAACTGTGGTACATTCTGCAATGCATACAAAATGACACAGCATACAGAGATGTAGAAAAGCTACATCTTTTGAGAGCAAAGGCAACCATTGGTGTAGCCATGCAGCTGTGGGCAACTGGGCACCATGGCCATGCTGTAGTATGGATGTGCATTGTTTCACAACATACAAAGGTTATGTAGATGGCACACATCATTCCATAGACAGCTTCATTGTCCTCACTGTCCAAGGCTGCCTGAGCTCCTAGGCATAGGCATTCCCATGGATGTGGCTAATGCTCTTTTGTCTCCACCATGGGCACAACCACCATGCAAGCCAATCAGGTCACATAGTCCAAAGCCGTTGTTAGCATTACTGTGAACAACCTATGTCCATCCCAGGATCATGGACTTTGAAATTCTACTAGCATGCTACATGGGAGATCACAGCAGGGTTCCCATACACACTTCTGACATGGTACATAATCCTTTGGACAGGATGCCCCAGTCCTGACACTGTGGAGCCACTTGGTATACCCAACCAGCATTTCATCCATGGAAGCTCCACTCCATCAATGGAGGACAGGATTCCTGACTCCCCCAATATCCTAGCTGTATGTATGTGTGTGTGTGTGTGTGTGTGTGTGTGTGTGTGTGTGTGTGTGTGTGTGTGTGTGTGTGTGTGTATGTATGTGTGTGAAGCTACCATTTCAACTGCATATTACCTCCTCCACCTATGCTAGTATTGTTGTCCCTCTGTCACTGTGCCCTGTCCCAACTGTGCAAATGATAATGTTGATAACTGTGTCTAGCCACTCCCCTGGCCTATGTGGGTATGGTAATAGCTGATGCTTATCATGGCCAGTCATTGTACTGTAATGCATAATCTGGTAGGTTTGTTGAATATATGAGATTTATACTGTGTTTGTCCTGTCAAGGTCCACTGTAAATGTATTTCTGCTCAACTCTGGAGCACACTGCAGTGCACTACCAGACATATACAAGCACAGAAAGCATGTCTTCAGAATTTTGAATATACATTTAATGATGTTACTTGTTTGTAACAGTGCAATGTTACATGCCACCTCTGCCATGGTCTAGGGCTGTGAAAGGGGGGTATAAGTCAGTTTCAAGGTGTAGCTAGCATTGTCTGCAACACACAAAATTGTATACCATTTTGAGGGGTATGTTATCTACATTCCTGGTACCAGAATATTCAATACTCTGTGGGTAACAGTATATGTGCCAATTAAGTACATAGCCCTGTGGAATTTTACCCTGCATGAAACACTGGTGTAAATAGCACATGTGCCAGATGTCAAAATCATGGTACCTGACTCAATGGCAAACACATTGGGCACTATCAGCTACCTCCAAACTGATGGAGTGGAAGGTCTTGTGGCTGATATACCAGATGTTACATGGACCAGATGGGGCCCTGATGAAAAATATAGGTGCAGTCAGTGGCCCCCTGAACCTGAGGCAAATAAGTAATTTTATAGAATATACACATAGTGGTTGTTGGTGGTTCTATCCTCTGCTGACCTTAGAAATGAAATCTACTCCTCCACATACAATATTGTGTCAAGGAACTGGTGCAGGATTTATAAGGCCAACACTTGTGAAATTTCTAATGTATCCCCTCTGAGACGCTGAAAGCTTCCTGTAACAAAGATGCTAACTTCAACTCAAACCTTTATGTTCACTGAGATAGTCATTTCATGCTTATTACTTGATTTCATGTGAGGGAGGCGCAAGGCTGCTAACTCCTATACAGTGTCTCTGTCAGCATAGTAGTAGTTGACAATGTCCCATTTGTGGAGGTGATGGTGTGTTAGCTGCTATCAAACACTTTTGCAACATGGAGGGTGATAAAATGTCACATCATGAACACTGGCTTGAATGGCAGTCACTAACACATGCTGTCCAGCTACTGTTGTTGCTACTCATAGAATTGCATTATGAGCAATATCCCTAACGCCATCAAATCCTCAAGGTCAGAATAACTTCTTTGTGGCTCATCACAGTAATTTTGAAAATTTCTGAATCATGTTGCCATAATTGATTTAATTACTTGCATAAATAATGGCTTTGATTAGCATGTTAACTTACACAACCGTTTGCATATGGTGCATACTGCATTATTTCTCGGGTAATACAGTTGCGCTATGTGTGTCTCTGAGTCATCCCCTCCATGAATACCATTACTCACCATCCTATTACATGTAACGAACTGCAGCATGTGTTCCTGAATACTCCCAGAGAATAACATAGAAGTCATTATGTTCACTATTTGTGAAAAAATGGAAGGTAGGAGATATACTAAAACTAAACCAATGTAGATTACAGATAATACGTTGATTCAATCAAAGGTCATAAGTGAGATCCTGAAAATAAAAGTAGGCAAAGCTATAAGCCCTAAAGTTTTACTTTGAAATTCTGAAAGAAGGTGGGTAACATATGAGGACTTAGTGGGATTCACCACACAGGTGTGAAAGAAGTTTGTGTTAAACAGCTTACTGACTACCATCATTAAAATATAAAAGAGAGGCAGAGTGTTGTGGAAGGTGGTGCTGGTAGCTAAGAGCAGTGCTTGGTTATTTAGTTCATTTTTTCAGCTGCACTGCCATCTAGGTGGAGTTTGTAAAATCTCCCTGCCTGTATTGTTTTTTTGTTCTTTTCCCACTTATTAAAGATTTGCCATAGGTGAATTCATGATCCTCCAAATTGCCCATAGGTATGCATGCCCTATGTTGTGAGTGTTCTTGCAAGCTCATGCTCGTCTGTGTGTGTGTGTGTGTGTGTGTGTGTGTGTGTGTGTGTGTGTGTGTGTGTGTGTGAGTGCACATTCTGTGATGGGCTGGTATTCTCTCCTTGATTAGCTTCTCTATACCGCATCCACTTAATGTGAGGCTAGACTTTAGTTATCCTCTGAACCTGACTTAGATTAAGCAAGTTATTGGAAAATTAGTGAATGAAAGATGATAGCATAGTTTTGAAGTACTAGAAATTACAGATCACACTTCAGGATCAAGACGAGCAAGTAAAGTGGAGACCAGTGACATATACCTTCCTGGTTATGTGCCTGATTATAAAGGAGAGAATTATTGAGTTTGCCATGCAATTAAGGTTCAAGGTCAAAACAGGAAGGACTGAAGCAGCAGAGACATTTCACATTACTTTAATAGAGTTCTTGACTTATTCACTAAATTGGCAGACACTGGAAAGTCTGAGGATATGGTCTATTTTTCAACTATGTTTCTCAGACAGCAGTCCTCATAACTTTTGAGTAAGTCCCAGAGAGATATCTTGTGGTTGGACAGTGGGGTATAAAATAATTATACTGAACAGAATCTGCACTTGGAAGAGGTATACTGGTCTACTGCTGGGCTCAGTTCTATGTTCAGTCCTTTCCTATGCCTATTTCTAAATATTACAGAGGCTCTGAAGAGACGAGAAGGCCTTATAGTGAAAAACCATAGTAGATTACAAGTCTCATAAAGTAGTATCTATCAATTAATATTTCACTCTCCCAACTGTAGCAATTGTTGGATAACTCACCATTAGCCTAAAGACTTCATTACCATCTTGCTGTAGCCTATGTCTGGGCAACTGACCCCAACTGCATACTTTATAATATTTACACTTATGTTCAAGCAGTTCATTCACCTACACCTGACTGTCACTCATTGCATGTTCTTTAGCATCCACTAATATCTGACGTTACAGTGTTTACAGTGTTTATTTTTTCCTGTTAATCATTTAAACCTATCAGGCACAAGTGCCTTTTTACGAGTAATTGTGGAGCATTTGTTTGGTTAAGTGACTTGCTCAGATTCACATAATAGAGACATGTAGACTGAAGGAATGAAGAAACAACTTACTGCTTTAATATTTTGCTTTAAATTAGCAAGGCATTTTCATTATATGAACTTAAAACATGAATCACACTGCCACCATATGTTACAGCACAGTCTCCTATCTTTCTTGACAGTCCTCAAAGTTTCTGGACAAACAAGTACAATGCATAGGTTGTGGTGGTCGTCCTAGCTCATAGCTCCATCTTATCTTTTTCTATATTACAATGTAAAATGCATACTGACTTTTAAGACGTATCAGCTGTCCTCTGGTTGTAGTCACTTGTAAATAATTGTTACTCATTGTCCATAATGGGGTACGCTGGAATCTAGTAAAATCTACTTAGTGACAGAAAACAGTTAGCTTGCAGTTTACTGTATTACTATTAATGTCTTATTCCGTTATTTACTTCTGTAGTATCTGACTATTGTTGACAACATCAAGGTGAATGGAGTCGATATTTGCTATTTCTTATTTTCTCTGTTATTGATTCACTCGCCATAACATTATGTGATGACTGTATTATTGTTCTAATTGTAGGTCATTGCTGAAAAAGGCCTTGTGGACTAGTCCATTTACTTGCACAAATGATAATGCAGACATATCAGAGCAAATAGTTACTGACAGCAGCTGAACTAGAAACAGAACAAAGGATATAATTATATCAGATTACCTTAAACTTGGATATTAATGTAAAAAGGCAGAAAGGAAAGAAGGAATAATACTGAGATGCAAGTGAACAGCACCAGGAAAAAAAAATGGGAAGTGAGTTTTCCTTTGCTCAAGCAAGTCGCACACTATGCACTGTCTGCAGGTCTGGTTCTCACTAAATGACAACTGCAACAATGTTGATAAACTCAAGGTATGAAGTGAGGAGTAATAAAGTTAGTTTGCTGTCTGTACAAGAAGACACACAGGCATTAGCCCAAACAAGAAAAGAACGGGACATGGAAACAGTTATACCAAATAAACTGAACAGAATCAAGCAGTAAGAGTGGACTGCAAGGAAGGCTGACCCGAACACCAGCGACCACAGGAAGAAGAACTGTGTGACTGACAGCTACTACCCTTCTGTTTAGACATTCAGTGATGTATAATGAACATGTAAAGCAGAAACACCTTCAGTGTTTTAACAACTTAAATAAGGAATCCACACTTGTAAAGACCCTTCATAGGTTCATAGGTAGGTACTAGGCTATTAGCCCTAGGGCCTACACAAGCCTAGCCAAAAAGGTACCCTGGCTTTCGCCACCCAAGAAAATTATTTTCCTGTGCCCCTGTCAAGCAGAGCCACAGAAGTGATCCCCGGTGTGAATTTCCTATTTCCCATCCAATCATCAAAATTTTTCTTGAAGAGTGCTAATGAGGAGCTCTGTTTGATATAGATAGGTAGTCTGTTCTAGAGTATAGGAAGTCTCTGGGACAGGAATCTATCCTTCCAGCATGTTCTGTTTATTGTCGTGACAAGGTTTAGGTCCCTAGAGCATGTAGCTCAGAGGGATTGGGATTTCTTTAAGTGGAGCATGTCCAACAGCACTGAGTTTGACATAGCTTTGTATGTTAGGCAGAGATCGCCTCTCAGTAGGCGATATACAATGAAGTAAAGCTGGAGTTTTTTGAGATGGTCTGCATAGGGCATCTGTATGAGGCCAGTAATCCTCTTTGTGAGGTATTTCTGTGGCCTTTCCAGTTGTTGTAAATGTCTTGTGAGGTACATACCAAAAGGGGCGTTGTACTCTATAATGGGTCTAATGAGTGATGAGTAGAGGAGAACAATGACCTCTTTTTTTCTGGATGAGAAACCTTTTGTGATGAGGTGTGCCATGCAGAAGGATTTCCTGACTGTTGTGGCGATGTGATTATCAAAGGAGAGACTACTGTCCATCTGTGTCCCATGGTCTCTTATCACACTTTCGGTGTTAAGTAACTACAGCCTATGTGGCAGTTCATGGGTGCAGTGTTTTTACCAAAGGGGATGACAATGCACTTTTTGGCATTGAGCTTGAGACCATGGCTTTGACACCAGGGATCTGTCTCAGTGAGGCCCTTTTGTAGGATGTCCACATCGTTAGGAGTTTCGATTATGATTCCTAGTTTACAGTCATCTGTGAACCTAGTTAGCAAAAGACCTTCAGCAGAGGAAATTTGCTGCACGTAGTGTAGCTTAATAGTTGGTATCTTCTAGATGTCACATTTTAGAAATAGAGGAGCCTGCCAACATGATGCTAATTTCATTTATTTTACAGAATACAATTTTACTCAATATTTTGTAGCAGATAAGCTTAACCATTTAATAGCCGAGATACTACACGACTACATTCTTATGTTAGACCAAACTGTATAAACTGCATTTTTTGTAAAGGAAAATACTTTGTTTGTTATTTATTTATTTGCATGTGTTTGCCAGGAAAGCCAGACTGATCTGGAAACCCCTTTTCAATGAAGGCACAGGGAGAACAGCTCCAAAAAAGTAGAAAGGAGTATACAGCAAACAGTGGGACAAATATGTATGCAAATATATAGTATACTGTTGAACACATACATATAAGAACCTTGTACAATACTTGTTAATAAGGTAAGGAACATAATGGAATATTGCACAATATTAAGTGATATCATAGTCGCAGTTATATGCAATATGAATCAGCATGTAACATCAGGAGGGCATTACACATTTGGGAAGATTTTAGAATAATATATCACATCACATTAGAACATATCACCATCAGGAAACAAATACAGCATATATCTATATCTATACATATATCAATATTTATATATATTAATCTATCTACCTCTATCTTTAGTATCATAGATTTTGAAAACTTTATGCATTTTATTGAACATTTATCAAGAAACATATATTAGTTGATAATTTGAAGCTGTTTTGTTAACCGTCTAGAAGATACCATCTATTAAGCTGCTGTATGATTTTAAGCAAGTCACTTGACGAAACAGTGCTCTTGGGTTACTCCTGAAAACGGTCAATCTACTGGGCATTTAATATGGAGCTTTTGCAGAATGCCCATCCCCTGTCAACACAGGTCTAACAGAAAACTTTATTTTTTTCAACTGCAGTTTACACTGGTATGCTGTGATAGTTCTGTCAGCTGTCAGTTGTGAACATTTTCTCTCTTCAATGCTGTCTTTTGTTTTTTTTTTGAGATTTTTGTAGTTCAGAGTTTGGTTAATTCTCTATTAGTCTTGTTCATATTTTATTGATGAGCTTTCTAATAAAAAGCCCATGACAATGATGACATCAAATACATGAGTACAGCACAACAATTGTCTACTTTTCCAAGGATGCATTTAGTAATCTTGCTGTAGTTTCTCTCACATACTTCACCTTTCAATGTAAATATTCTTAGCTTTGTATGTTTACTGAAAGTTCACTTCTGAGTCCTTTGTATTCCCTGTCGCTTTGCTTTCGAATCAAGCAAAAGTAAGTCTGACCTGGTTGTAAAATAAATAAATAATTGACTTATAGAAAAAAAAAAACATAAGGTAAAAACAGAAGAAAATAGATTCAAAACTGTTACCCTGACCAAATGAAACATTAATTAGCATTAACCAGTTGCAATAACATCAGTTAGTACAGTAAGGATTTTTGTAACACATATTAAGGATGTTGGACATTAGGAAACGCCTGCAGCAGTTCATGAGTTTTGAGGGAGATGAACAGGAACATAAATGTACCTCTCAACCTTGTAGCACGAGAAAATTATGCAAATCCAAAAGTAATGGTGGGACAAAGATGGTGGGATGGGTTTTAACTATTCGCTCACAAACATAAAAAATCAGTAGAATAACAGCTTTTGCACTAGCATGCACTCACTGAAGGATAAAAAGTGTGGACTTCTAATATTGAGCATTAATGAATGACTGTAATCATCCATGATTCACCAGGGCAGGAGAAAATGAGACATTGGGGGCATTCTGACAGTACAAGGATAGATTTGGGGTATGAAAGTATATGTGTGTGCATGTGTGCATGTGCGTGTGCGTGTGTGTGTGTGTGTGTGTGTGTGTGTGTGTGTGTGCCTGTGTGTGCAGTATATGAGTATATGAGTGAGTTGGGGGTGCTTAGGCTGCCAGTGTTAAAAATTGCTGATTAGCACTTGATGTAGTTAAAGGCTATTCAGTAATATGCAAATTTGCCATTAATGAGGTCTTTCTTAATTGTGGCTTATGTCTCTCTGAATCTGATAGTACTGCATTGTGAGAACAGGGACTTGTACCGCAGCTCTTAACATGAGTGCTAAGGTTCTTTCTGAATCCTTGGCATATATGATCTACTTATTATGAAATGTTCAACTATGAACACTGGGAAATTCTCTTGATCTGATTTGCATCTGTTTAAGTTTATGAACTATATGATTTACAGTTAAAGAAATGAGTTATGAGATATTGGATGTAATGCAAATGCATACAAATACGTTTATTATTCAATTTCAAAATATATACTCTAAAAGTAAGAAAGGTGTACCATTACCTACAATAAGCAGTTTTCCTAATTTGACTTTCTACAGTATGTAATCTGGAAAGCAACACATATTTACATTGCTGTCAGGTAATGTTTCTGAATTCAAGTTAGATTTCTTTTTTTGCACCAAATTAGCTGAACAAAGATAATTCTGTAGTACTAGTCAAGTAGTACTAGTCAAGTAGAGTTAGTTCTTCTGAGTACAGCTCTTATACAGTCATATACAATTGTTCTTGATCATAAGACATACATTTGTATATAAACACAGAAAGCCTAATTTTCATTCGATTTTTATTTTTCCACAATTTTTTCTTTATTCTCTGCCATTGTATCAGCTTCTTCTTCAACCAAAGCAATCTTTTAATTAATGTTCTTTTTTTCTTTCTAATGTCTCTTTTTACTAATAACTATTCACCTTGATTAAACATTTTTGCATATAAAGCTGTCACAGTTGAATACCAGTAAATATATGCAATCTCTCTACCTAAGCAAATATTAGCTTTGTATATTTATATTTTGAATCTCATCCAGGCATTAGAACATTAAATGTATTTTTAAAGATCATTTGCAAAGTATTTTTAAGCATATGCTTTTGCTGAAATTATTATGAAATTATGCTCTCTTCCTGTAAAGCAGGATTTATGATTCTAAGTTATGTATTCTTTCCTTTAATTATTTCAATGGAACTATCTGGGGGGTTCATGAAGGTATCACAATGTGTACACCTCCATTTTCCTTTTGGTATTCAGCAACTGCCCAAACACTGTGATGAATAAGGTTGGCCCCACAGCTATGTTGAATGCTAATGAGGCAGCCTAGGGGAGAAATATATGCTAATTATCCATATGTTCTATTTCCTGGAACCACCTCCAGGAAGGCATCTACATGCCAAGCAATTCAAGAAATCATTGGCCCCACCACATGTCAGTGCTAAATGTGGACAAAAGGCTATGTATAATTACTTACCGTGACCATAGTACGGGGACCAGGATGGAGCCTTTAGACACCAGGGGCAAGGCATTTGTGAAATACCTTAATGGTAGCAGCATCAGTCTGAGGATCAGGGATGGGGAAACACTAGACATTAGGGATACATTTACCTTAAGTGGCTTCACAGAGATGGGTTCAGTATGGGAACAAGGGAGCTGCCAGACTCGCTAGCCAGCAGAAATACATTTAACTTGAGTGTCTTCACAGCACTGGCATCAGTACAGGAAATGGAATGGGGGGGTGGATGAGTCAAAAGTTACCAGGGAAAACTCAGAAAGATTAAAGTGCCATAATGGCATGGACATCACTACAGAGATGGGGAAAGGGGAATCATTAGTTACCAGGGATTCTACAAATATGTCATAACAGCAAATAAACTATTATGATGCTATGGTGGATGAGGGAACACATTAGGCAGCAGGGCAACTACAAATGTGCCATAATGGCAATTAAAGTATTATGATGAGCAAGGATGGGGGAACCAACAGAAGAAGGCAAGTCAAGGGGACAGTTATGGGGAGTGTGGTGTGTGTGTGTGTGTGTGTGTGTGTGTGTGTGTGTGTGTGTGTGTGTGAACTTGTGTGTGGGAGAACGGCTGTGGTGATGGTGGGGAATGCTAATGTCTACACAAGCAGCAAGTTACCACTGCACATTGTGGTAACAACTGATTTAGAGACATGCAGATTGGCCAATAATGAAGGCTTTCCTCATTGGAGCTAACATATCTCTGAATTGTAAATTACCTTTTTGTGGGGTCAAGGACTTTTTGCTCATGCTAGGTCTTTTAATGAATTCTTTGGTATATGTTTTACATTTAATAAACTGGTGTTTATATTTATTGTATGCTGAATAGCTGTCCAGTTATGCCTGGACATCTGGCCCATCTTCTGATGAATCAGTTTTGCAGGCAAACAGTTTATAGTGGCAGGCATGTTTTCTACTGTCTGCTGCAGATTTCAACAAATAAAGTAACACAGAAGGGAGCAAATAAGTCACTCGGTCAAACAGAAAATGTATCAATAAATAACTAAATGCAATTGCATTCAAGTAGATTCCTTGTATAGTGTCTTGAATACAGTATAATAGCACATATGTAATTCAGTAATAAATAGTCTACCATGGGATGATCACTTTTAGGAAGAAAAAATAAGGGTATGTGAATCACCTCGGTGATAACTCTACAGCAAAGTGTGTTATGTGTGTTATACATTAAATGGATTATACTGGAATGACAACCTTTGGAAGTTGCTTGCTACAGACCTTAGCTCTAATGCATTACCCATTGCTGGTGTCAAAACTGACTACATACGACTGTTTAACGTTCAGATATTGAACAGTTTTGCTTGTTATTTCACTGCTAATTAATACATAGGACATATTAGATATTATTTTATTATAACAGTTTTTCTTGTTATTTCACTGCTAATTAATACATAGGACATATTAGATATTATTTTATGATACTTTTGCTTGTTATTTCACTGCTAATTAATACATATGACATATTAGATATTATTTTATGATAACAGTTTTGCTTGTTGTTTCACTGCTAATTAATACATAAGACATATTAGATATTATTTTATGATAACAGTTTTGCTTGTTGTTTCACTGCTAATTAATACATAGGACATACTAGATATTATTTTATGATAACAGTTTTTCTTGTTGTTTCACTGCTAATTAATACATAGGACATATTAGATATTATTTTATGATAACAGTTTTGCTTGTTGTTTCACTGCTAATTAATACATGGGTCATATTAGATATTATTTTATGATAACAGTTTTGCTTGTTGTTTCACTGCTAATTAATACATAGGACATATTAGATATTATTTTATGATAACAGTTTTGCTTGTTGTTTCACTGCTAATTAATACATAGGACATATTAGATATTATTTTATGATAACAGTTTTGCTTGATGTTTCACTGTTAATTAATACATAGGACATATTAGATATTATTTTATGATAACAGTTTTGCTTGTTGTTTCACTGCTAATTAATACATAGGACATATTAGATATTATTTTATGATAACAGTTTTGCTTGTTGTTTCACTGCTAATTAATACATAGGACATATTAGGTAGTATTTTATGATAACAGTTTTGCTTGTTGTTTCACTGCTAATTAATACATAGGACATATTAGATAGTATTTTATGATAACAGTTTTGCTTGTTGTTTCACTGCTAATTAATACATAGGACATATTAGATATTATTTTATGATAACAGTTTTGCTTGTTATTTCACTGCTAATTAATACATAGGACATATTAGGTATTATTTTATGATAACAGTTTTGCTTGTTGTTTCACTGCTAATTAATATAGGGGACATATTAGATATTATTTTATGATAACAGTTTTGCTTATTTCTCTGCTAATTAATACATAGGACATACTAGATATTATTTTCTGGTAACAGTTTTGCTTGTTATTTTACTGCTAATTAATACATGGGACATATTAGATATTATTTTAAGATAGTTTTGCTTGTTGTTTCACTGCTAATTAATACATAGGACATATTAGATATTATTTTCTGATAACAGTTTTGCTTGTTATTTCACTACTAATTAATACATGGGACATATTAGATAGTATTTTATGATAACAGTTTTGCTTGCTGTTTCACTGCTAATTAATACATGGGACATCTTAGATATTATTTTCTGATAACAGTTTTGCTTGTTTCACTGCTAATTAATACATAGGACATATTAGATATTATTTTATGATAACAGTTTTGCTTGCTGTTTCACTGCTAATTAATACATAGGACATACTAGATATTATTTTATGATAACAGTTTTGCTTGCTGTTTCACTGCTAATTAATACATGGGACATATTAGATATTATTTTCTGATAACAGTTTTGCTTGTTATTTCACTGCTAATTAATACATGGGACATATTAGATATTATTTTCTGATAACAGTTTTGCTTGTTATTTCACTGCTAATTAATACATGGGACATATTAGATATTATTTTCTGATAACAGTTTTGATTGTTATTTCACTGCTAATTAATACATAGGACATATTAGATATTATTTTATGATAACAGTTTTGCTTGTTGTTTCACTGCTAATTAATACATGGGATATATTAGATATTATTTTATGATAACAGTTTTGCTTGTTGTTTCACTGCTAATTAATACATAGGACGTATTAGATATTATTTTATGATAACAGTTTTGCTTGTTATTTCACTGCTAATTAATACATAGGACATATTAGATATTATTTTATGATAACAGTTTTGCTTGTTGTTTCACTGCTAATTAATACATAGGACATATTAGATATTATTTTATGATAACAGTTTCGCTTATTTCACTTCTAATTAATACATAGGACGTATTAGATATTATTTTATGATAACAGTTTTGCTTGTTATTTCACTGCTAATTAATACATGGGACATATTAGATATTGTTTTATGATAACAGTTTTGCTTGTTATTTCACTGCTAATTAATACATAGGACATATTAGATATTATTTTATGATAACAGTTTTGCTTGTTGTTTCACTGCTAATTAATACATGGGATATATTAGATATTATTTTATGATAACAGTTTTGCTTGTTGTTTCACTGCTAATTAATACATAGGACGTATTAGATATTATTTTATGATAACAGTTTTGCTTGTTATTTCACTGCTAATTAATACATAGGACATATTAGATATTATTTTATGATAACAGTTTTGCTTGTTGTTTCACTGCTAATTAATACATAGGACATATTAGATATTATTTTATGATAACAGTTTCGCTTGTTATTTCACTTCTAATTAATACATAGGACGTATTAGATATTATTTTATGATAACCTTTTTCTGTGCACTCATCATTTATTCTGCGTACACCCTTGTATCTCAGCATCTGCTCTGACATTTTTTTATTATTAAAATCTAATTTTCTCAACTTAGCTCATACTCAGATTCTAATTCATTAACACCTCTGATGCAGAACTAAAATGTGTACTTTTGGAATAAGTTCAGGATAAAGACTGAAGCAGATTTTGATTAGGCTTATCGGTTGCATTCACATGTTAGAAATAAGTTTTGCTGGTCATAGTTGTGCTCTGTGTCTTCTTAGGGTCCATGACTGAGAGTACTAGAAGTTTTAACTTGCTGTTGAGCTCTTTTACTGCAGTCTGTGTTCAGATGGGAAGCAGGGACACATTTTTCTTCCCACAGAGTTTACTTTTCCTCATGTTTGTCCAACTTTACAGTTAGTGTATTTAAGTACAAGGTTGGGGGGTGTAGACATGCTTGCCTCACTGAAAAAAACATTTTTGGTTTATTAGTGTCATGGTCTTTTTTCATTTCTGTTATGCTGTAGATTCAATGCAAGAAGAAGTTATAATTTCTATTTATGAATGTTATACATTATAATTTCTTTTTATGAATTTTAGTTTTACAATAATTTGGAGTATTCATCCTTAGAGATAATGGGTGCATTGTTTAGTAGGGTATCACTAAAGATTCTATACTTCAACTGGGATATTTCAATAAGCATATGAGCAATGATAGAGATACTTGATGAAGGGACTAATTTGGAGGAGCTACCCTTTGTGATTTGAAAATTAGTCATAACATTTTTTACTGTAATAGACTGGTTTGCTATTTATCTCCATAACAGAAAATTTACTGTTTTAGGTCCAAATCTCTTTTCAGGATCCAACGCATTCACTTGCAGAACCCAACAGGGCTTTGTGTTTTGAGACCTACTGCTTTCATTATACTGAAACAGGTTATCCTGATGCCTATCCAAACTAAATGTTCTCGTATATGTATTATCATAACTAATATTCACAAAAATTGACACAGTTTGATTAGTATCTTTTAACAAGTTTTCAACAAAATATGGCACTGGATCCAATCAAGCAAACTAAATATTAATACCTATAAATCAATTATTATGGTATTTGGTGCTGCCAACAGCCTTGCTATCATCAGCCCTCACATTATAAATGACTCTTCAGGGATGATAACACCATTTGCCAAGCAGCAAAACACCTGGGTGCACTACTCAAGGTTTGGCTCTCCTTCTATAACCATATCAGAAACATGAGTAGCATGAGCTGAAGGCAATTCAAAGTAGCCTTTTTGAGCCAAGGTTTCTCATAAGTGCACTTGTACCACAGAACCTGGGACCAGAGGTCAGTGATCATTTCTGTAGTTATGGCATCAGATGTCAGGCTATATGCTTTAGACAGTTGGGCTAACAGGGGAGTGAGTTGTCAGCTGCATTTTGTCATTAGTTGGATCAGGTGGTAAGGGTGACAGGTGGACAGATGTAGGAAATCGAAATGTGTAGTAAGGGCATCCTGGAAACACCAAGATATTTCTGCATAGGATGAGCTCATCTTCCAGCTACAGAATAGCTTTTCCTGTATATTTGGGAGACAGGGGATGTGTAGTCTGACTGAGCCTTGTTCAAGGTATGAGTATCTGAGGTGTCAGGGAGGAGGTGTGTCCAAAATGTGCTTGTTGCTTGACATGGCAGCAATCCTAGGCCCCAGATGGTAGATAGTTGTGGTGATGAAAGCTGTAAAGTTAAAGAGAATATCCATGTAATACTTACACTGACATCACCAAATATGGTTGAAAAGGACAAACAAGCTAAGAAGTCAGCTTTCTTGGCAGCATTGTACGAAACATACAAAGAAAGGCCTGAGTAATGGAGAGAGTTTGCTGTCATCAGAGAGAATTACATTGTGATGGTCTCAAAGAAGATCTGGAGGCACAGGAGGAGTGGCTGTATAGAAAATAAATGTCAAATTCATCTGGAGACATTGTTAAAAGGATGAAAGAACACTTTAAGGAACTGAATCTGTAGGGCAAGTACCGGTGACAACTAGTAGGAATGGATCCTTTTCTATAAATGATATGACTGCAGAGATCAAATAGTTTTGCTGTGCCAGTGCTGTAGGAATTCATGAGATTCAGCCAAGATTTTGAGGGTATTGCATATTGTTAGAGTTTAATATCTAAAAACTAGGAACTGAACAGAGAAGAACTATGAAAACAAAAGAATGACAGCATCCGATTGCAAAATACTGACAACCGGACACTTTTAATAGCACAATCCAAAAAATAATCCACCAGTTCCAAAAAATAATCCACCAGTTAAGTTCTTTCATTTCTGGAATAGGAACATCTTTAGAACTGATACTACACCAACATCACACACATTTAAAAATATTGGAAATACCAGGCAGCCAATCAAAAATTCAGAATAATCATTATAAAAGCTAGTTAAAGGTACAGTATACACTATGATTTGTTTGAGACAGAAATAAAATACTAACATATGTACATATTAACTTGACCTCAAAACTATTAAAAAGTAAAGTATTTAATGCAATTTCATACTTTTAACCATAATTACATTAAAAACATACAATAAAAAATATATACTACAAAAGACCTAAGTTTCACAACACTCACTATGGATGCTATGTCATTCAACCCAGGTAAAACACAGGCATTAAATCTTGTCACTTTATTTCAGCATATTCCAATAAATCAATCCAATGCCCCCCCCTAGGGTTTATACTAATAATTTCCAATCCTTTGAATAAAAAATAATAATTTTCAAAACTTTCAATATGCCTAAAAAGTGCACTGTTCCTATTATTGCGTCCAGTATCAAATAAGTGCTCATATATACACTCCTTAAACTTCTTTTTCATTTTTCCCACTTAAAACTTGGAACAACATTGGCATACAGTAACATATGCTAACCCTTTGATATTATACTTGCAATAGCAATCTAAGTTCAACAGTTGGTGATTCACTTTTATGTTGTCACCCGCTATAATATACTGACACTGGGGACAAGAATGACACTTAGAAGTACCTTTTTTAAGAGTATATAGCTCTACATCTCTTTTCCCTTCAAATTCCAAAATTGATTTGAAAGATCTACCTTTCTTACATACCAAATGTGGTTTTGGCCCAATGACTTCACTCATTTCTTTGTTGGTGGAAAAAACAAGCTAATTATTCTCTATAATCTTTCTTATATTATCTGTCTGTACTAAACATTAAAATAAAAGAAAAGCCATACCCAAAGGTACCCTTTTTACTTTCTTTCAATGCTAATTTTTCACCTGTTGCAAGAAGGAGCAAATAAAAGCCTTCTTTTCTCTTAATAATTAGTTTTTTAGAAACATTGGATATCAGCCCACTTGGATATCCCCTAAACAAAAACATATTCTTTAATTTGTCGCATTCATATAGAAACATTTGAAATTCAGATACCATTCTAGATGCCATGACATAAAACCCTTTAACTTTGGCTTTTTTTGAAATTCTGGATGACAACTAAAATGGCATAACATAGCATTTGAGTAGGATGGCTTCCTACAAATAGTGGAAATCAATCCTGATGGTTTACTGTTAACCCTCACCTCAGCAGCTAGATAGTTTAATAGCAGAATACCCAACTGTATATGCAAATCTTAAAAAAAAAGATGTAGTTGTGTTTAAGTAGTCAATAAAATGCATTAATTCTTCCAGGAACCCATTCCAAATGATAAAAATATCATCCAGAAAATGTGTATAAAAAGTCAAAATTATTAAAATTAGTCTGGAAAAGAAACCTTTTCTCCCATTGTAACATCACAATGTTTTTGAACAAAGGGGCACAAGCCACATCCATAGCAATACCTGTTTTTTTGTAAGCAATACTGGCCTTCAAAATAAATGTAATAATTTTTCAAGACTAATTCCATCAAAATATTGAACATATTAATCTCCATCTAGGTAAAATTTATACTTTCTACCAGAAATTCATTAAACCAGTCCAAACTCTATTCAATGGGATGCCACATTTTATAAATCCTTGACATCAATTGTACAAAATATCATCTTCTTATCATAATGTACATGTCTTAGTTCCTTTAAATAAATGGTCTATATATTTTGCTAAAGGATGAGTCTTAGACCTCCCCGCATTAACAATTGCTCTAAGCTGGGGATCTTCATAGTTCTTATCTGTTTGGTTTTTAGTTTTTCAGTGTTTGTTTCTATGACTATGTCATCTGCAGCTGACAACAATGTTCCTTTGGCTGTTTACACTGGTTTATTGGATGAATTTATGAGTACTATGGGTAGTTTAACCCAATTGCTATGCATTTTAACTAGATAGTTATCAGAAGGGTCTGCGAGGGGTTCTCAATGTGTTTTTGCTTCTTGGAACTTTGAAGTAGATTTTCCTCCTCTGGGTCAGCAGACCAGGTTAGATACTCCCACTGTAGGAGGTTCATTTTCTTTGGTGGAAAGACAGATGATAGCACTAGGTGAAGGTTTTGCGGTGACAAGGATGAGCCAACTGAAGGATGCAAGGAATTTATTGCATTATTTGATAGACAAGGTTGTGAGATGATGGAACTGATGATGAAATATAATCAGAAAATGATGGATAAACTGGAAGTCAAATTGAACCAACTTGACCAGGTAATCACTACTGACTTGGTTTTGAAATATTATGAGAGCATGTATAATCAGATTTATTTAGACATTAAGACTTTATGTAAAGACTTATGGGTGTGTAAGCACAAAAAAATTTGATATGGATAGAAATGATTATGTCTGTTCCAAAGCTTATCCCAAACCACTTTTTACTGCTGAAAAATCTTTTAACAATACACAGTACAGGGGAAGGCATAATGAGGTGTTGTCTGATGTTCAGATGTTTCCCCTTTAGAAGAACCAACTTTGAGGAAGTTAGAAAGACTCAGAAACAAGAGGCGAGGGCAGGATGAACAGTTGTAGGTGGATAGGGGCAGAAATTATCCCTCCTCATACCAAACCAGATAGTTGTTTGTGAACTACCATATGAACAACAAGGTCAAACCATACATTTTGAAGGAAAGTTACAAGTTATTTCAAATCATGAAGGGGACTTTAAGCTGTTCAATTACAGTGAATACCCAACGAATGGCAAATTGGTCAATTTGTTGTCTAAAGGGTTTAACTTCGTTCTTGACCACAAAGCTAACATTGTTCAGACTTTGGTGGACTTCAATTTGTTTTTAAGTAGGTTGAATTTGTGACTGTTTTTTAAGGACAGAATGAACTTTGACCAAATAAGTAATGCATGGTTCAAAAGTAGTCATTTTTATGTAGTGTAGAGTTTTTATTGCATGTTTTTAATATAATTATGTTTAAAAGTATGAAATTGCATAAAATACTTTGGTTTTTAATAGTTTTTAGGTCAAGTTAATATGTACATATGTTAGTATTATATTTCTGGCTCAAATATGTATTGTGTATTGTACCTTTAACTAGCTTTTATAATGATTGTTCTGAATTGTTGATAGGCTGCCTAGTATTTCCACTATTTTTAAATGTGTGCGATGTTGGTATGGTATTAGCTCTGAAGTGTTTATTACACGAATGATAGTGCTTAAATGGTGGATTATTTTTAGATTGTACAATTAAAAGTGTTTGGTTTTCAGTAAAGCCATTGGATGATGTCGTTCTTTTGTTTTTAGAGTTTAATACCTCTCATACAGATTCAGTATTTTATAAACGTCTGGGACAAACATTACATATTGGTAAACTGGGAATGTAGTCTCCATTTTCGTGAAGAGAAACATATGTGTGTGTTCCAGTTATGGATGGCAGATTGTCCTTGACCTCCCTGGGAAGGTTTATGCCAGGATACTGGAAATGAGACTTTATCCAACAGTTGAACCCCTGATTCAGTATGAGCAATGAGGATTCCATTCTGACCACAGAACACTCAATAAAATATGCCCTTTTTAAGATATTGGAGGGAGGCAGGGCTATAGAAGTTTGCCAGTACTGCATAAATGTGCTGCGTGGACCTTGTGAAGGATTATAACCTTAAGAAGCACCTAATAACAGGTGTCACAACAGTACTAGGTTCCAGGGGTGCTGACATATACCATTCTGTCCTCTATTTGAGCAATCATAGTTTTGTTTTCCAGTCTTCACATTAAACTGAATATGTTCAGGGACAGTGTAGAGCTCCACCAAAATAATGTGTTCTTGCTCTCTCTTCCCAGATGTGATTTAATTTCCATGGATGTAATATTGATGCAAATTTGGAGAATATGAGGGTTTCATCTTTGTTGTTTGCAGATTATAAATGCACATGTATATGTTTCACTCAGAAGGCTACAGAAACCATCAAGTGACTGATGAATACAGACTTTGGCTTCCATTAAAAGAAAATAATGCTTTTTTAGTAGTCAGAAGACACTGTGTTTATTTCCTTTGATAAGTTAGCATCTGAAGTTATAACCACAGGAAGATATTTTGATTTGTATAAATTTTAAAGGGCATAAACTTTGAGTGAGTTAACTACTTTGATAAGGAATCCAAAGGTGAAATAACAGCAGTAACAAAGCATTGTGTGTGGTGTAGTATCTAACTAGAGAATGGGAGCTCAGAGAAAATTTTAACTAGATATTTTTAAAATATAATTCATGGTAGAATGTTTAACTGCTTACTTAATAGTGTGCTGTCTATTAGGCATCATCATTTAATAGCCTGGCTATCAGTTATTGGTAAGTCCTTATCTGAGGTATTATTTACACTTGTATACTTAACATTTCTAAGGACACATTGGATACATGTAATTCAGGGAAGCACCGTATAAATTACTTATAATATGTACTAGACCAATATTGTGTGAGACTATAAAAGTTTAACCCATTCGGGAAGCCTGCATAGGGTGATAGCATGACAAACAAAAGTACCTCAGTTGAATTCATAGAGATGTACAAAAACAATAAGGTAGACCACTCAGGGGAGATGCGAGGAAGTATTTTTTTATTTTTTTTATAGATTTCAGGAATGTGTTGGGCAGACATAAAATAAGTCTTACTAATGGATGAAGAATTAAGTAGAGGCTAATTATATCTGCTGCTTAAACAATAGCTAAGGAAACCAACAATGTTGTCCTTATTTTGAAAACAAAAATGTTTCGGACAAGCTTAGTGCATATACACTGGAAAAGGGCAAAAAGGCTTGTAACATATCAAGAACGTTTTAGCACCTTGCATAGCTTAATAAAACATATTAATGCAATATCTTTCAGAGGATAAATATTTAACTAATATTTAAAAAAATGTGGGAAAATGCCCTAACAATAACCCAGCTGACCTGAGTTTGATTAGTGGCTTGGGAGTCCAAGGCACTGATATGGAAGGAGGGACCTGCCCACCCTAGAAAGAGATTGTTCTCTTGGGCACTCCTTGTGGTCAATTTCAGGTGGAGGTTGGGGACATGCAGATAGAGTGTTGTCCAGGGAAGTCAGTGGGGACATTGGATGAGTCATCCCCAGAAGTGGGGCAATACACCAGCATAACAGCATTGCACATCCATTCCTGGATGTTAGCAGGTGCATTTGAGGAGGGATGGGGTTTTCACCAAGAACCTCACTTGCTCCAACCTTAAGTTGTACAAGTCCTTGGGCGCAAAAGAGTAAAAGAGTGCCTGGTAAACCCAGTGGATGAGGAAAGGCCCTGGTGGCAAGGGCGCCCGCAGGCAGGTGCAAGGGGGTGCACTTGCACCCCCCTGGAACCGGCTGGCCAGAAGATTAATTTTCTTTAAAAAAAAAAAAAATACGTTGGCGTTCTTGCTCCTGGTCCCATAATGCATCACATCTGTGTGTGCGTTGTCATTCGCACTCAATTCGAAATACAACAAGTGGTGTAAACAGTTTGGTATTCACTTTGCAGGAGAATAAGTCTTCAAGTTTTGCTTGCTGATTCGCCTGTTCGTGGAGAATGAATTTTGCTTTATTCATTTAAGGAAGCATGACCGGGAGTTGGAGAGTAAGTGTTCACATTTGCTTTATTCAATCAATTATGCGCCATTTCCAAGTTGTGGTGTGTGTGTGTGTTAGCATGAGAAATAAGTGATTGTTATTGACCCAGCCTGTCCTTAGTGAAGTTCAACATAACCATTTCTCTTTCTGCTGTATGGTACTGGTAGTAAAAGCTGTTCCTTATACACACATTGACATGGGTGAGTTTCAACTCCATCTCATTACTACTTGGGAAGTTTTAATCGTACTGCTCACCACCATGGTGATTTGGGTCATTATGCTAGCAGTCATAAACATAAAACAGCAAAGCAAAGTTAGTGTGACTTTGGCATGAATCTCTGTTTCTCCACGCACGCATTATGTTATTTACGCATCATATAGCTGGTTTAAATAGATGTGTGCTAGTTGCATGTGTGCTGTATGTTTAAATAAAACAGAAATGCAGCAGGAACAGGGATGGTGTGTTCAAAGATTTAAATACAATTAGGAACTAAGTTGGTGTATCAGCTACAGGAGTGTGATTGAATGTGAGGTCTGTTGTTAAGTCTTGGTGTGGTGTTTATAAAATGGTGTCATTTACATGTGTTGGGTGTTTGTGCTTTATGTGGAACACTTCACAAAGTAATAAAACTTTTAAGTAAAATCTCCCATGTAGATGGTTTTGTCAAAAGGCTGATTCACTAAACTGTATGCATTGTTTTTTTCTAGTATGAAATATCATTTTGTCTGGTAGAACTGTAGTTTCATAAAGTGAACCCTTGGTGTGTGTGTGCTTGGTTAATAAATGATAGCATTGCTTTTCTTTGAATGTACTATAGGGTCATCTGGTTTACTAAAAGTTATGATGAAGGTGTAAATATTGTTTAATGACAAAAATGTGTCCTGGGGCACTAGCACTATGAAAGAGAAAGCAAAATGTTTTCTTCTCACCCCAAAATTTCAGGCTAGTATTATGAACCCATTTTGATGGCTTCATTCTCATTGTTGTTGCAGAGTTAATTACTGAATGGGATTGGTTAAAACACACTGCTGTATGACATACTGAAGTTGCCAGGCATTTCTTTGATAACCAGAAGACAGTGTCAGTAGCCTCGTGTATGTACATGTGCACGTTTTGTAAATTTGGAGTAAGATGCACCTGCCTTACCAGTTAGATTTGAGAAAATAATGTTTTACAGAGAGGGTGGTGTGCCCCTTGATTATGTTGCTTGAAGTGATGGTACAGCATTAAGTCATCACAGGAGTCCATAGTTGCTTAGGATATTCCAGTAAATGGATGGGATTAAACTGTGGGCAAGGTTGTTGCACTGGGGCTTGTTGCAATACAGTAACAGACTGTGTAGATCATTGACATTTTTTTCTGCCCCTATTTATCATAAACGGAGGTCTTTCATACCTAGTTCATGTGAATATTAATGACATCTTTCAATCCTGTCTGTAAGGCGTGGTGACATTTTCACACTGACATCTAAATTTCTCCTAGTCAGTATAAATACCAAATAAGATGTCCCAGAAATAGTCACAGGCGGTTGTTGCGATAGCAGTGCATATAGAATGCATATATACATATATATGTGTGTGTATATTGTTTCTTTTTTTTTGTGTGTGTTTTTTTTGTGTTTTTTACTCCAGGCTTTTATTAATGTCTGCAGATGATCATGATATTAAATACTAGATGCCATAATTTAAATTAACTTTTGAGAAATGTGTGAATAAGTTGCTTATGTTTTGTAGGTGTAAGAAATGTGGATTTGATTGTACTTTAAGATGCACTGGATGTTAACACTATCATGTGTTGTTTATGCACCATGAGCAGTCCTGCTGAACTTGTTCACATTGCATACATTTCATCAACCACTTATTTTTTGTAGCAATACTGTTATCAAATTGTGTTCACCCTGCATACATTTAATCACCACTTTTTTGTAGCAATACTGTTGGCAAATTTTATAATGCAAAATATTATAGCTTTTATTTTGTTTGTGCAGTTTGTTTCATCCTGCCCTTCCCAGCAAACATTTTTCATTTTGGCTATATTGGGATAGAATTTGTTCTTAAATGTGGGTCATCACTGTCACAACTGAAGTCTGGTTGCTACACTAGTGGGGTCAACAGGTTCAATAGCATTATTAAAAGGTGAACAACTGTCACTGTTTAAAGGGCTCTATTAAATTTAATAAAGAACCATGTGTGTGTAGAAATGCTTTTTATTTAAAATAGTTAAAGAAATGGGGATGTGTGCTATAACTGTTATGTAACAAGTTGGGAAGGTGTGAAAAAATTCTGATGTGGTGATCTCCTGTTTTATGGCATACATCATACGTGTACTCCTCTTCCATTTATTTTGACTGGGGTTCTGGAGTGTCGTTGCTGCAGCCACATGATCATTGAAAATAAAACTGGTCATCCCTTACTTTTGGGGTGTATCGTGAATTCCACTGTTCATCATGAGATACATTATGGCTAAGGTATGGCTTTGGTGGTCCTCCATTACTAACATTTGAATTTTTCAAGATAAAGGCATTATTAAACTCATGTTAAGCTGATTTGTTGTTTGAGTCCTGCACATTCTCTGCAGTAGAATGCTAGCTATTTTTATTTAAAGCAGAGTCTCCAGGTTCATTTAAGCTGGTTAGTGGTTCATTCCTGTTTACTCTCCTACAGGCCTCCCAAAATTTTGAAGAAAGGTGCTCTGCATTCAGTATGTTACGCAGGCCTTCACTGTCTACTTTTTTTGAGGTTGTTGAAAAGGCAGATGTTGTGTCTTCAGTTTGCAACAGTTAACCTTAGCAAACACTACTCATTCATAGGTGTGATCTGGAACTGGAAGCTGCAGCTCTTTTAAACAGTCCTTCACATCTTTTCTTGTTTTCCACAGCTGCTGCTTTAAGAAAGCTGTTTATATTAATGAACTTTTTGTAAGTCTAGTTTTCATTCTATAACAATAAATTATAATATCCAATGTATCATTATTTAATTACTTCAATCCTCAGCTATTTGCCAGAAAAAGTACAGATTTTAGGAGGAACACAAAAAATATGAGGCAAAAATCTGGGCATTCTGCGAAAATCTTTACAGTTGAGAGGTATCCCAAACCTGGGACATTTATAAGCCTAGCCAGAGTGTGTTTGGCTTTCGCCACCCATTTTAAATGAAATTTGCTATGCCCTTTTTTGAGGTTAGTATACTGTGCCTCTGTCTAACAGTGACACAGAAGTGATACCCGGGGTAAACCTACGATCTCCCATCCACTCATCAAGATTCCTCTTGAAGAGAGTCAATGAGGGACTCTGCCTAACCTGGACTGGGATTTTATTCCAGAGTGAAGGGAGCCTCTGGGTTATGAATCTATCCCTCCAGCATGTCCTATTTATTTCAGTGCTGAGGTTCAAGTCTCTCGAGTGTGTAGCTCTATGGGATTTGGATTTTCTGAGGTGCAGCATGTCCATTAATTCCGGGTTGGACATGGCTTTATACATCAGGCACAGATCGCCTCTGAGCAGGCAGTATGCCACTGAGTAGAGCTGGAGTTTCTTTAACCGGGCAGCATATGGCATCTGTTTGAGCCCTTTGATCCTCTTGGTGAGGTACTTTTGGGTTCTTTCCAGTTGCTGCAGGTGTCTGGTAAGGTACATCCCAAAAGGGGCATTGTACTCAATTATGGGCCTGATGAGGGATGAGTAAAGAGGCACAATGACCTCCCCTGATCTAGATGTGAATCCCTTCATGATTAGGTGGGCTATATAAAATGTTTTTCTAACCACTTTGGCCACGTGGTTTTCAAATGAGAGATTGCTATCAACTTGGGTCCCCAGGTCCCTAACTACTTCTTCCGTACTTAATGGATTACCACCTATGTGGTAATTTGTGGGCACTTTGTTTTTGCCAAAGGGGATGACTGTACACTTTTTGGCATTTAGCTTGAGGCCATGGCTCTGGCACCAGTTGTCTGTTTCTATGAGGCCGGATGCTTGTATCGGCTGGAGAGTCGATTATGGCACCTAGTTTGCAGTCATCTGCGAACTTGGTCAGCCACAGTCCTTCTGTGTTGGCCTGTACCTCCGAGAAATATATACCGAACAAGAGAGGTCCCAGGACTGAGCCTTGTGGGACGCCACTTGTAACTGGTTTGGAGTCTGACATGGCTCCAGCAATTCTAACCATATGGGTTCTGTCCTTGAGCTAGTTTGCAACCCATCTAGTGACATAGGGGTTTATATTTAAGCTGGTGAGCTTATCTATAATGCCCGAGTGGGGTATTGTTTCGGAGGCTTTTGCGAGGTCAAGGTAGGCTGTGTGGACCACCTTCCCCTCGTCAATGGCCTTGGTGACTGTTTCAAAGAAATCGACCAGATTTAAGAGGCAGGATCTGCCCTTAACAAAGCCGAACTGGGTAGGATCCAGTGTCTGTAGGTCCCCAATATCTTTATTTATGAGGTCCATGATGATCCTTTCCATCGCTTTGCAGACCAAGCTAGTCAGGCTTATGGGACAATAGTTTCCAGGATCCGTTGAGGCACCACCTTTGTGGAGAGGGACCACTGTTGCTGTACACCACTCTTTGGGTACATATCCTATAGTAAGGCTGAGATTGAACAGTAGTTTTATGTTTGGGTTTAGCTCTTCTTGGAGTTCATGTAGGATGCAATCCTGGGACACCGTCTGGTCCCAGTGATGCTGTGTTTTTTGCTTTGGAGAGGGCAGCTCTTACCTGAGCATCTGAGATGTCAGGGGGGCAGCACTCTGCTGGGATAGATATTTGCCCTTTTGGTGGGGAGGCGAGGGGAGAAGTTTGCGCTGAACCTGTCAGCTAGGATGTTGGCAATGTCTGTGGTTTTGGTGTATTTTTTGTCATTTTGGACTAATTTTGAGCATATCTGGGAATTCCCACCCAAGTTCCTAACATAACTAAAGAAAGCCTTGTGATTATCCTTAGTGTCCTGTGCAATTTTTCTCTCGAAGCTGGCCTTAGACGATTTTATGAGTGCCCGTAGTTTTTTGTTAATACTGATCAGAGATGCCTTCCCTTTTTGGGATTTTGCTCTATCATGTAGTAGCTTCCTCCTTATATTGTATAGTTTGTTTATGGCTGGGGTCCACCAGACAGGACGTCTGCCTTTGGAGGATTGGGTCTTGGTTTTATTTGGGATTGCATGATCCATGCATTCCTGAAGGTGTTCATAGAATGCGTTTATAAAGGATTCTGCGGTCTGGGCTGTATTTTCCACAGGCCCGGGGGCTTTGAAGGATTCCACCTCGGTTTTGAGGAGTGTAAAATTTGATTTAGAGAAGTTTTTCACTGTGGTTTTCTGGGCAGGGGGTGGGGTCGGGATGTGAATATCCAGTGAGATTAGTTTATGGTCTGATCTTACCAGTGAGGGATACACTTCTGGTCTGGAGCATAGTGCCCCCATGTTGGTGATGATCAGGTCCAGTATGTTTTCCCCTCTTGTGGGAGTGGTAACAAGTTGTTCCATAGCATTTGAGTTTATAAATTCTAGGAACCTTTGGGCTAGGGTGTTAGAGCTAGAGTAATGCTCCCAGTCTATGTTTGGGTAGTTGAAGTCACCCAATATAATGGTGTTTGGAGAGACCTTCATATTTTCCAGTGTTCTCAGGAAGGCCGAGTGGGATTCCTGGGTTTGTGAGGGTGGTCTGTAGCAGGCTATAAACTGGAAGGCAGTTTTACCCACTGTTAGTTGCACATGGATAGTCTCTTATGCTTCGTGCTGTGCCACCAACCTGGAGGTGTGGGTATCTTTGACGAATATTGATACTCCCCCTCCTTTTGTGGCCCGGTCCAAGTTTTGGGGCCAAAAAGCGTGGTATGAGGTATAACCTGGTAGTGCTGGGGTGCTCTCGGGAGCTTTGAACCAGGTTTCTGTTACTGCACAGATATCGATGTTCTCCATGCTAAGGAGAGTTTCGAGTGCGTGCATCTTGAGGTTTAGACTTCTGGTGTTGAGTAACATTACTCTTAGTTTCTTATCCCTTGTGATACCTATGGAGGTGGGTTTTCTTTTGAGCCTTGCCTAAAAAAGGCACTATGGGGGTGGCAAGAGCCTTTGCCAATATCCGAAAGCCCACGGGTGACAGGTGCAAGCCGTCCCTAGTGAAGCATCGTGGCTTGTCGAGCATGTCATCCCAGGCTGACAGGCATTGGATCCCCTTTGAATGACACCAATACTTAAGCCAATTGTTGAAATTGATCATCTTGTCTTCATATTGTGGCATCATTCTTGGTGAGGGTAAGATGCTACTCAAGGTCAGGGTCATACCGGCCTGGGCTATATGCTCAGAGAGCTCCTCTATGTCTCTTTTCATGTAGTCCAGGGAGGTACGTCTCAGGTCATTCACACCAGCATGGACAATGACTGAGTCATATTTGTACTTGTCTTGGAGTGACCTGAGTGTTTGTGTTATGTGGCGGATCCTAGTGCCCGACAGGCAGCTCACCGTGACCTTCTCCTTGTTCAGCCTGGTGAGCGGGACGTCAGTGTGCCTGACGATAGTCACCTATTACAAGTGTATCAGATGTGTTGTTTAGCCTTAAGTGCTGTGACTGTTCGGCACACTGGCTTTGTGAGCTATGTGTTGCACGTGTTTTGTTTTGGGGTAGCGGTTGCTTGGGTGTCTGCTTTGGAGGTCTCTGCTGCTTAGGCAGATTTTTATTTAGAGCCTCTGAGTATGTTTTTGTGTGTTTATGTGTTTGGTTTGCTGTCATGGTAGGTCTATGTGAGAGTGGAATTGTAGTGAGTGGGTTTCCTTCTCCTCCTGACTGGTTACACCAGTACTGAGTTGAGAGAGCTTAACCTCCAGTTTGGCTATATGGTTGCATCTCTCACATGTGTTGGAATTTGTTGGGAGGAGGAGAGGGTTGTCTGTGTACATGAGGCAGTTGTAACATTGCCTCAAGATTCCCAGAATCACCAGCTGGACTGGAGAGGAGATTGACAACTGACCTTTGGACATGCTAGAATAGTATTGGGAATTCCTTTATAATTGTAAAAAAGGGCCAATGGGGAACAAGGTACTCAAGGGGAGTTTGTGAGGGTGTAGTGCTTTTAATTTTTTAGTGCTGACTTACATAATTGCTTTAGTGAGCAAGTGCCAGGCTTTAGAGTAGGAATAGGGTGTTTATTATGAGAACTAGATCAGTTCTAAGGGAAAAAGTGAAGAGCAGACTTTGTGGAGCTGAGAATGGTTTAAACCCAATTAAGCAGAGCTGCCCGATGCTGCGCTATGCGCAAAATCGCGCAAAGCCACGCCAAAGCGGGTTTTATACAGGGGGACTTGAAAGAGCTAGAAATTGGCCCAAAACGGCCAATAGACTACCAGATTCTTGTGCTGGGAACACTCCTCCAGGGATAGATAGGCTGCTCTAAGCTACCCACTGCCACTGGTGAACAAAGAAGCCTCCCTTTATCCAAGAAAGGAAATGGGCAACACAGGAACCTTTCCAAAATTTCCAGAATACAGCAAAGCCTTTATTTGGACTACTCTAGGTCAGGAAAGATGGGAAACAAGGATAATTTTTTTTGTTTTTTTTTCTTTTTTGCAACAAACAGCAGGAAAATGCAATAAATATGTAACACAGGCTAGCATACTTGAGTGTGTAGCGTTAACAGGTAAATGCAACAAACAGGACAAACTTTAAAAGTGCAGGTGCAAAAACAACTTTAAACAGTTTAAAACAGTTCAAGAAGCATAAATACTTGCAGTTTAGCTAGATCGGACAGTCGCCCAGGTAGTAGCAGGAAAAAAACACTTTTATCAGGTTAGCAGTCGATCTTTTAGCCTCTCTGCTGCTAGCACCACTCATAGCCTTGTCCGAGTAATTTTTCCAGGTCTAGACCGTACTTTATGCATTCACTGACAATGACATTTGATACAGACAGTGCATCTCTCACAACAGTGGGAACAAAAACTGTAAACTCTTCTTGAATACAATCATCAATAAACCAAATGTCCAATGACAACTGCTCAATGTCTGAGATATCTGCAGTTTCATCTGCCAATACATTAAATCCAACTGCCCTGTTCGCTGCACAGTCTCCTTTCGAAGTATGTGTTCGTATTCTGCCGACTGCCAACAGCTCATTTTGCACCTATGGGATGTGTACCAAGCATTTCCTGCAGCTGTTTCACTGTGTTGTTTCAGTATTGTGTCACCAGCTTCAATACAAAAATCTAACAAGTAACAAATTTCCACCAGAGCCTTCTTTTCCACAGAGAGGAATGTCAAGGGTTGCACAGTAAATAATGGTAGATACAATTGGTTCCAATTTATTTTGGTTCTCTGCAATTTGTTTTGCTACTGCTGCATCTAGCTGTGGAATAACAGCTGTTTCTGGCTTCTGTCATGTTTGTGTATGAGAAAAATTGGAAGCATCTTCAGTAGAACCTTTGTGCCATGATGATTGCATGTGATTTCTTGCAAAACTCATTGAAGGCATTATATTTTGTGCACACACTAGTGATAAAGCTGCCTTGCAACCCACGGTGAAATAACTGAGGAAATAATACACAAGTTAAGCAGAGTGGGCCTTTCAAGAGAGGAGAATATGCAAGCTACGGTGAGTACTGAGACAACCAACTATATCTGAATATAGTTGGTTAATAAATAATGACATGCGTTTCAGTTTCAGACTTCATATCATTCAGAAAATTAATTTTAACAAAAATCTTTTTATTCTAGCAACTTTCTAATGTGTCCCTAGTTGTGGGCCTTTATCACTAACATTAAAACAGGCTTTGTCAGATTTCTTGTGTTAACAGATTGAGAGATAAGGTGTGTATGTGTGTCTGTATGTATGTATAAGAAGGAGGAAGCATACCCCTCAGCTGTCCAGGTTTTTGGAGAATGTCCAGATTTTTGTCCCATATTCCTCCTAAAAAGCACTGAAGTTGCTAAATAATGACAGACATTTGAGTTTTAGATGTCATATCCTTTAGAAAAATGAATACTACCATAAATCATGTTATTCTAGCAATGTTCTAAGTTCATGAGAGCAATGTTTATAATCTGTTCCTATTTATTTTAGGCTTTGTCCAGATTTCTTGCACTTAGAGGTTGAGGTGTGTGTTAGAGAGAGTGAAATGTCCTAGAGTTAGCAGGTGTAATTTATTTTCAAGTGCATTTTCAAGGAATTGTGAGCTTCAAGGGAAGAGAATTTTACTGCTGCTCATGCTAAGCCTGCTTAAAATGTGCAACTGTTTTGTTTAGCAAATGGCTTTCACTATTGTGGTATAGAATTTTTAAAGCAGCACAGCAGGTAGCATACTTGCATCTTGATACAGAGGGCTGTAGGTTCTACTCCCACAACATGTAGATTTGTATTTTAAGGGGGTGTATGTCCTCCTTTGGATGAGATGCCTAATAACTATTTTTCAGCTTGCCACCCATTCCCTATTGCAATATACCAGCTTACCATTTTTTTAATATAACGTAGGCAATTTATTCTTCAAGGGCAGCAGGCATTGAATTTGTAGATGAAACACTGAAATATAAAGTTATTTTCTAGCAACAACCTCTTCACTGGTTTCAGATCTCTTTAATATGGAATTATTCAGATGAGTTTTACTTCTGCAAATATTCTGCATATTGATTGATATTGGTGGATTGTATGACAGAAGTTTGAGTAGAATGGCCCTTTATGGTTGAAATGTTCTGAATTGGGCAGGTTGTCATTATTGGTTCATATGATTTGTTTCATTGCTTAAAGAAAAAATGTTCAGAACTATAAATTTAAAACTCACTCTAACAAGTGGTGCTGTATTATACAAGGAATATAATTCAATTATTATATAGTATAATTAATACAGTCAGAAAGGTGAATCAAATAACTTTTGCATGGTTCTAAAAATGTGTGCAAGGAGCCTATGATTTGAAAACAGCCCAAAGGTAAACTTACCCTGCCACTGGCCAGATGCATTTTCTTTGAATGAGGGTTTCAATGTTGTTTTGATGAATGTGGGTTTCAAAGGTAGAGAAGTTTTAATGCTAAGCCTCTTTTCATTGTAAGACTATTGCATTGTTTAGGTTTAGTAAATGTCTATCAGTGTTTGTGCTATAAAATTTTAAATAAAAGTTGTAAATGAAATCCAAATATCTGTAATCATTGTAGAAGTAAAGCATAAAACAGTATGCACACTGAGAGATTTGAACAGCGTCTACGACAAATGGGGAAAAATAAGTAATGGGACAGTGGAATGGCTGCGTTGGTGGGGGTGGGGCCGTGTGGGTGGGGGCAGCATAGGGGTGGGGCTGTGTGGGTGGAGCTTGGGTTTGCACCCCCCTGCAAAAAATCCTGCGGGCTCCCTTGCTTGGTGGTAGTCATCAACTGTAAGAAGCAAAAAAAAAAAAATAGAATGTGGGTAAAAGGGAGGGAGAATGGCTCAGAAGTAACGGTGACAAACATCTTTAAAGAGAGAGAAAGAGAGCGTCAGATAGAGATAGTTGATATATATTTTCTATTTAAGAATCAAAAATCATGGTGGAATCCAGGGACCTATAAACTTAATATAAAGCAATGATGGCAAGGTTAAAAGAAATTACTCATAACATGAGATGTAGACAGACAGGTTTGGTTGGCTAAGTGATACTTGCGAGTATTTTTAACATAACTAAGGCTTTTTCAGACTGCAGTGTAACGAATAATTGTAGGCTATGCAAAACAACCAGCATGCATCTCTCCATTCTTCACTAATTATCTTAACTGTTTAGCTACAAAAAAAGTTTAATGGCACTGTTATTGTATCATTCAATGTTTGGAGTTAGACTTGTCCTCAAGGTAATGCTCTGTTTTTAATTTAATTTGATAAAAATAATAAACCAATAACTGGTGCCCTATATTTCTACAGCTAGGACGAAGGCTGTGCATGTGTACAGATGGGATAGGGCAGTTCCCATTCTCGTAAACAGGGTAAACTTGTTTCATAACACATGATAAACAAACTTTTAAAGGTCCAGACAAAGATACAAATGTTTTATATAATCCATAAGACTAATATTTCACTATGTAGCTGAGTTGTGCTCACCTGCATTGTTGTGGTTTGTTTACTTTATTCTTCATTATTTGCAGTCTGTGTGTAGTTATAACGTCCCCTGCTATTTTTCAAAATTTTTCTTTTTGTTTTTGCAAAGCGTACTTATTCCTCTGATGTCATGTGGGGGCTTATTGTTTAAGAGTCAACCTGTGTGAACAGTACAACCTGAAAACCAGTATATCTTCAGGTGGTCAAAATTAAACAAGTATTAAGTGTTGAAGCACAGGACGCTGAGGACCACAATGTCAGTAACTGCTTTCCATAAAAAGAATCAATGTTTATGCATTTTCTAAGACTGCACCAAAAGCAATTCCTTGTTTTGGGAGATTTCTCTCTTCTTTGTGTTTTTGCAATTATGAGGACGGTATTTATAAGTTCAGGTGTGCAGGGGACAAATGCTGCTTGCAGTCTGATAACTTGCCCTTTTGGTATTTCAAACATTTGTGCTAAGCACGGTGGCTCCTCTACATCTTTTCAGTTTGGTTTCGATTCCCTATTACACAATCGAATCGCGGTTATGCGTTTTCAATGTTTTGGGTTCGAATATTACGAGTTCGACGATCGCGTAATATAGACCCTGGATTTCATAGTGGATTCCTACAAACTGGAGTGTGGCTTGTTTATCATTTTACTTTTGAAAATAGCTGAGAGATGAGCAGTGAATTGATGACAGTTGTATGCCTCTGATGTTCCAAATAAGTACTTCTTTTGCAATGCAGTTAGTAAAGATTAATGAAATGATAGAGCTTATATTGTTTAATATGATGAAACTGGCTGCATTGCAAAATCAAACTCAACAGACACTCTAAAAGTTTACTCCTTTCCTTATGCAACAAATCTTCAACCTGCTGTTCCTGTTTGTGACTTGCCTGATTCTGTCATGTAATGGAATGCATGTTTTACAGACAATGAACGCATTCATCACAACCACAGACCATACTGACCACGTCTGCTTCCAAATGTTGTTTTGTTTTTGAGCATTTGTTAAAAATAATATTACAAGCACTGTATAGTGTTAAACGGTATAACTACTTTTTGAATATTTATAAAACTTTATTGATATAATTCCTCCTGTTTCATAAGCCTTTTAAGTCACTAGTATTAAAAGCTGTCCTGATTTTGAGGCTTTTTTTTACCTCATTTTCAGATTTGACGCTGATTTTTTAGGCGGGATTCCAAAACGTCTTACACTATTCCATTCCAAATTTTTATGTTATGTTCTTGGTTCTTTTCAAATTTTTGGAGTAATTAAAGTTGCAATTAAATTGTTTTGAGGTAATTAATGGGAAATGTAACCGAGTTCATGATCTGTAACATTAACAAAGCATATTATAGCAATAACCCACGCCTGGGTGTGGGTAATGCTAAATTTACCCACGGTTGGCGTGGTTTGGTCGAGGCGAAGCCCGGGACCAAACAAAGCCAACCGTAATTAGCATTACCACCAGAAGTGGTTATTGCTATTACCATGACATTATTTAAGAAAAGAAACTGTTACTTTTCTTAAATAATGGCATAGTATAATGCCTGTTTACTGCCCTTCCACAGATGTCTGGCATCTGCGGCAGTTCTGATGTACTGCGCGCCTGCGCAGTACATCAGAGCTGTGGGCAAAAGCATCTCCGTTGCTTATTTTAAAACTGTCTCGCTATGTTAAACTCATTTAACATAGCGAGACACTAAAAAAAAGCAACGGAGATCTTGATTTCTCCGTTGCTTTTTTTTAAAACACTGTCTCGCTATGTTAAATGGGTTTAACATAGCGAGACAGCTTTAAAATAAGCAACGGAGATCTCCGTTGCTTATTTTAAAGCTGTCTCGCTATGTTAAACCCATTTAACATAGCGAGACAGTGTTTTAAAAAACGAGTTATACTAATGGAAAAAAGTCCGGGCGACCGGACCTTTTTCCATTAGTATAACTTGATTTACAACGGGCATGCTGGCCAATCAGCGTGCACGTTTTGGGGGGGTCATGGTATAATTATAAATAATGCACTAATGCAGTGTTTGTTGGCTTTGCTTACTTTATGGTTATATGTACAGACACACACACACACACACACACACACACACACACACACACACACACACACACGTATGTACACACACATGTATACACACACACACATACACATACACACACACATATGTATATGAAAAATTATATATGTGAATAATTAAAGCATCTATATATAAAGACAGAGAGAGAGGAAGAAAAGAAAACATACTTAGTCTGAAATCATAGTGTTTTGTTTTCTACACACCACAGATACATGTAACTGCATGCATTTGGTGCCTGTATGTTGCTTACATTTATGGACAGTTGCAAACAGCACAAATCTTTCTATGATGAGAATAATGGATAGTTATGGACATCATGCATATGTGAAATCCACAAAAGGCATCTGAAACAAGTATTACAGTGGAAGCATTGCCACCTACGTAGATTTCAAAGGAAGCCTCACAAATGTAGACTGCATGATAATGCATAGGTCATATCTTCCATGCAATTGTTCCACAGCAGCAAAAATATTATAGGAACTCTATGATCATGTATTTATCAAGTGCAGACCTACAAAGTCATATAATATAATAAGTGTTACATAAAGTAAGCAGACATACCTTGGTATCAGGCAGTCACAGTATCACACAGTCGCAGTATCACACTATGTAGAGGCAATCCCATATATGTGAATAACTCAGAATACTACAGACTTGTGTAATTGGCTGCCATATTTACCTCTATATTGCTATACATCGATAATGGCCCTTAAGAGTATGCAATGTTTTAGAATCTTTTCTCCAAAATGTGTTGTGTAGCAGAAATTGAAAAAAACAATACTGAATGCAAAAATCTATAACAAACTTCACAAGTCATGAAAAAGGTAACCAGATTTGTTTGCATATTTGGATAAAGCCCTTATTATGACCCAGGTGACTTGGATTCAGTTGGCAGCCTAAGCACCTATAGGAACCTGTAAGGGAAGGAAAATGATGAGGCTGTGCCTTCTTGCCTCTCTTCTGAGGAGATGTGAGAAAGGCCACACTTGAAGCCCCAGTGCAGAGCAGAGTCATAAAAAGCACACTCATATATCCAGAAATATTTCAGCCAAGTGCAATAATGTCTGTCTAGTCTGCCGATATACCAGATCAAATATCCCCATAATAAGTGTCCAAAATTTTCTGAAAAATATGTAAACTAGTGCTTGCTTTAATATAATTTGGTAGTCTATTGCCCGTGTCAGCCACTCTCTCAGAGAACCAATTAATACATTTCTCATTTATGTACAATTTCTTACACTGGTTCTCTGATGCTTCTCTGCTACTCATTGATAACCCAGTGGTAGTTATCTCTAAATGCCCTATATGCCTAAATAAAAGTCTTCTGTTAAGTATCTGTGAAGCACTGCACAAGCTCAGATATTTTAATCTTTTACAACAGCTTAAACCTTCACAACCATGCTGTGCTCTTTCAATTTACTTGTGTTATTTCTTTTATAAGGTTTCCATATTATTATTCCATACTCTAGTTTGGGTCTGGTGTGACTTACAAAGATTGCATTCTTTCTGATTTCCTACACTTAATAAATATTTTTTATAAAGCCTATTTATAACTATCATTAGCCAAATGTTTGATATGGTCTGAAAAACTTAACGGTGGACCTATCCATGCACTCAGATCCTTAAATGAACATACAGTTTCAATTCCTTTGTGTTGCATTAAATATTCACCTTACTATCTAAATTGTCATATATTTTTAGCATATTATTCCCCTATGTCCACCAGATAATTAACCAAGTTATTTTGTAGACATTCCTTATCAGTAACAGATATAATCAGTTTTCCCATTTTCAAGTCATGTGTGTACAGACTATAAAACACTTCAGATGAAAAAAATAAACCAGAAGGATGCAAGCTAAACATTTATGGGCCCAGGATGAGATGTAATCAAGTTCCCATTTTTATTCCATGTGCGTACAGATTGTAAAACACCTCAGATGAAAAAGATAAGTAATAAATAGATACAGCCTAAATAAGTATGATCCCAGGATAAAACCCCATAAGACATCCTTAGTATAATCTAATATTTTATCTGTCTAATTGGTGAATGCTACATGCTATGTCATATTTGTAAACCGTGTTGCTATCCAGTTTATTAAGATTACATTACTACCTAGTCAATCTAATTTATTCATCAGTGTTTTATGTTTGACTCTATCAAAGGCTGAAGATAAGTCTACATAAATGCCATCACAATGAACTTTTTGTCATTTATAGGTATTATTATATTAATACAGAATATCATGCAACAGGTAGTTATAAACCATTTTCAACATGTGAATGCTGATACATGGTTTCAAGTACCAACCTTTTCAATTATAACAATAGTTCATCCAAAATCCCATTCTCTATGTTTTTCTGCAGTAAAAAAGTAAACAAGTGGGTTTATATGACTATGGGTTTGTCCTAGTCCCCTTTCCCTTGAAGATGGAGTTAACAATACATTCATCCAATCTTGAGGAATCTCTCCATACTTAAATGAGCTAGTAAAAAACAGATGGAATGGGGCTATAAGTTCCCATTGTAGTATTCTCAGGTCATTGTTCCCCAATCCATCTCTCCTCTATTGCTTTACTAAGGTCCAGTTTGCTTAGTTCCTTTTCACCATACTCTAAATTACCTCCTGCTTTGTGGAGCCAAACTTTTTTTCATAAGATTTTGTAAATATATCTTCAATTTGTTATGTATGAGAAAAATGTTTAGAAGCTACATAGAATTTATCTGTCTGCCTGTCTTTACTCCAAACACATCTTTTATATCTGTAAAATTGTTTCCTTTTATGTTCAGTATAATTATATAATTTTTCCTCATAATTTTCATCATCATGTCTCAATGTTTAATTTGTCTGCCATTATATTGGTTTCAGTTATCAAATTTATAGTTCAGCATCATTCCCATTTCTTATATTTTTTATTTTTCATCTTAATTATGTATCTTTTTTCTTATGAAAATATATCCTCCTGGTCTTGTGTATCTACTGCCTACAATCTTGATGTTAAACATTGAGTGATGAGTGAATCTACAGAAATGTCTGAACTTTGCAGGTATGTCTTGAACATCACCAATATAGTATACAGCAGTTTGGTCATTACAATAAACAATATTACAAAGCAAAAATGGTCATACTGCTCAGACTGGCACATGTTAGCAGATAATGGCTGCATGTATGCCCAGGCATGACGATACAGCATGGTACATAAACTGACAAACTTATACAACTTACACTATAGACACCTGGTGCATACAGCCAAGCAGTTCAAAAGGTGACTAAATGCATAGCTGACCACTTGCATTGCAACATTATCTATCTATCTATCTATCTATCTATCTATCTATCTATCTATCTATCTATCTATCTGCTAACTTACACTGCATTAGTACATTGGGTAAAATCTAGCTAGTCACTGTTACTACTGATATGAATATCACACATGATTGGGTAAAATCTACCTAGTCACCATTACTACTGATATGAATATCACACATGAACCCTGTCATGTCATCTCTTTAATTACATAAAAAACTTTGCTGTAGTATACAGAAAGACTTTTTTGGGGCCCACAGTTTATCAGAGACACTGAAGACTATGATGGGATCTATGCCCAATCCCTCAATAATGTGTATGTGGATGCTCTTATCATGAAACTTTATTTGTATAATTTGACAGCGAGCAATAGCTTTCCTGTCTACTGCAACAAACCTGTACTTATGTTTGCTTCTGTAGCCAGGAAAGTTATTGCTGTTTGTAAGAATTCTAATACCAGTTCATGAATGCTGTCTGTCTAGCTTCATCTTTGTAGAGATTGGGGAGCTTAATACTTTGATGCGCCATTGAACAAACACAAAAGTTTTAGCCGTTTGAATAAATTAAATTGGTACAGATGGCTGAAACCTATCATGTGCAAATGGCTCTTTTGTGAACTTAAATATTTGACATGAAAAATACATTTTTGGTAACCATTCCTGTGGAAGTTAAAGTTATCATATCCCTTTTGTAGTGCACTTTACTTCTTGCATCCTGTATTTATCTTTCCAGCTTTAAGAACTATGCCTCTTTTTTGGCATCTTAGATCCATTAAAAAATGAAAGCATTCATTCAGGCTTTACATAGTTAATGAGTTAATAAGTAAAGCATTTGTTTTCACTTGAACTGTTTACCCCCACTTTTAGAATTATTTTAATGTATTCTAGTACTAGACATATTACACTTGTTAATGTACAATCATTGCTATTTTACTTCCTTTTGCTACTAACAGCCTCCACAATTCACCTCCATTGTTATATCTTTGGTTTGGTTTGATTATAAAATCCATGGAAGTTCATTATAGCAATAACACATGACTGGGTGTGGTATACTGAAGATTTACCCACAGTTGGTGTAGTTTAATCTCAAGGGCAAAGGAAAACAAAGACAACCATGGATAAATCTTCCATATATCACACCCAGGAGTTGGTTATTATAATTATACAATGATATTATTTATGAGAAAATGTACTTACTGTTCTTAAATAATAAATAATGTCTTTGTATAACAGTGCCATGGTGTTCTACTTTTTTGTCATATCCTGATGCCTTCTTGATTACTACGCATGCATGTGGGACTTACGTTCCCATGCTTATGTAGTCCATCAGTGTTTTGGAAAGCAAGTAACAGAGAAAGGAACATCTCTGTTTCTTCTTTTTTTTTTTTTTTTGAAAAAAATAATAAAGTTTGAAATCCAGACAGTTTAGAGGTACGAGAGGGACAGGGCAGAAATACAAGGAAAATCAGATATGTTTCTTTAGTTTTGCATAACATACCTGATTTTCCTTGCACTTTCTCTGCCCCCCCCCCCCCGTATATACCTCTTAACTTCTTAGCTCAAGTAAACTGGAAAGCCTTAGCATATATTAATAGAAGAAAGTCCAGGCGACTGGACTTTTTTATATTGATATACTGTCAATTTACAATGGGCACGCTGGTTGGGCTGACCAATCAGTGTGCACATTTTTGAATGTTAATGACCTGTCGTTGTGTAATAAATAATAATATAATGTGTGTTGCTACATTCTCAGAAAACTAGAGCCGTCTGCTAATGGATATTGTGGCATAGTGTACCTGCAGGTTTTAACATGTTACTTTAACAGACACCTGTAGAACTAGCACTTAAAAACTGTTCATTTAATAGATATTATCTGTCCCTAACCAGTCTTACCATCTAGGCTCTCCAGATCTTTTTTCGGCCCATATTTCTCCTTCCTACCTCAGGTAATATGTGGCAGTACATTGTTGATGAGCTTTGGCTTTTGGTTGACTATCTTCTGTAGTTGGTAAATGATTTTCCATATACTTAACATCCCCTCCCTTTGTGAGTTGAGATTATACTACACAATGTACACTGTGCTGGCATTTACATGCAGCAGATAAACATTTCCTCATGCCTGTGTATACTATGTGCCATTCCATGTAGCTACAGATCACCTTTCATTCCTGAGAGCTACTCTCTTGAATTTCACCAGTACTTATGCTAAGTAAATGGGTTCCCCTTGCATCCCTAAACACAAGACGGTTGAGTTAACTTTGGCCACTCAGTTCCACCTACATTGACTGGTTTTGAACAGTCCCAGGACTGCTACAAGGACCTGTATTGCTGATGTCATAGTCTGGGATCATTCTGTCTGTTCTAACAACTTGGATAGCCACTTATTTACATAATCTTTATTAACTAGGTCACTAGACAGATCCAGCACAAACAATGATTAACTATAATTTGGGGTAGAGTTAAAACATAATACATAAATAAACAATAGAAATATTTTGCAAAAAATGGTAATAACGCATTAAAAGAACTGATAAAGTACAGTTAATAGTGTTTTAGAAAATCTAAAGTAACATTAACAAAATATATCATTAACCACATTTGCATTTAATTCTACTTAGATGTCAGAAATCAGTATGCATGTTATGTTAACAAATGAAAAGAAACAACAACCACAAAAATTCTGAACAAGCAATAGAGAGACAGAAAAAACTCCAATATGAAATACAGCTCAAGCTGTAAATTTAAGAGAACACACTAGAATAGAAAACAGGAGAGACATAAAAGTTTCACAGAGGAGGTATGACCTCTGCTGCAATGTCAAGACAGTACAGCAAATAAGAATAAAGTTAACTCACTCAACCGTAAAATGCCTTTTTGTATACTTCCAGTTCACAACCATATCACCTTATGGTGTCCAGAACTTTCTTGGGTCTGGCTTCCTTAACTACCTGACTTACTAGCTAATAACAGGCAATATTAGAAAGGGCAAGGAGTTATTAACAAAAAAGCACTAAGATTGTTTATATTTTCATAGTTATGTTCAGATTTTCATAACTGAGATCCCTACTTTTTATTGAGGTATATGGCGTGAAACACCAGTGTGGGAGATAGAATAATTCCCTGAAAATGTTGATTAATATCACACTATGATGGAAATATTGCTAGTTGTTAGTAATTATGAAAATAACCAATATTTCCAAATGTACTTAATAATTCCAAAAAACAAGTGACTTACAAACTGTTACATGACATTAGGTGAGACCTTAAATGTTGTTCAGGAAAACTGTCTTTAATATTTGCACTGTAAGTTACACTAATTATCCAATTAAATATGTGTTTTCATATTTATATTGTTGTTGTGTCTTTCAACTTTTCCCGGTTAGGGGTCACCACAGCGGAACTCCGGTCCGCTAATGATTGGCAGTAGATTTTTACGTGCGGAGTTGCCAGCTCTAACGCACAACATTCAAAGAAGGTACACCCATTCACGCATGTCTCCACACAGAAGACGCTCTAACTGAGAACTGAACAGGACAACATCTTACTGTGAGGCGACAACACTACCGAAGCACCACCACCACAGTCCTGCTTTCATATTTATGTAAATATCTCAATAAACATGCACTTACAGGGGACTCTCTTGTTGTCATGTGAAAGAGTATGTCTGCTTAACCACAATGTTCCAACAATATATGTCTTGGTGGAATAGTTTTCAGGATATGAAAATTTGCAAAAGTTTAGAAAAAAATATCATTTGGGATTTGTGTACATTATAATATATTATCGTATTTATGGAAAAGTCTACAAAAGCACACTGTAAAGAATACATCTTACTGATAACACTGCTAGTTGTACAATTTTAATAGCTTTTATCGTTCACAAAATATTTACATTTGTTTATCTTATGATTTTTAAGTTGCTTTTTCAGAAAATGCTCTGGAATGTACGATATATGTAGACATTCCACATCACATAGGTGCTAATGAGTTAAGAAAAGAAATAATAGATTAATAAAATGCCAAATTACAGAGACAAAGTATTACTCTAAAATGATTGATATGACAACAGTGACCTAATATATGGATAATTTTAGAAAAGTGAGAATAATACAAACGTCAGAATACTGTAGATAAAGTTTTTTTTTCTTATTTGGAGAATAGAAGGAAAGGTAAAGACGGAAAGAGTCTCAGTAGCTTAAAATTATTTTATTTTAGCCTTGAAATGCAATATATATATAATTAGACCTTATTAAATCAGAGGATGAAGTAAAACAGTGACGTAATGGTAAGCACTGCTGCCCTCACAGCACTTAGTTCTTTGGGTCATCTCCTGACTGTGATGTCATCTGTGTGGGGAACCTGCTTGTCTCTCCTTTGTTTTTGTGAGTTTGCAGTTGATTCTCTTACAATAATAAAGACAAGTTGATAGGTGAATGGGTGATTTTCTAAATTAACTTTAGATACATGTACATTTTGTGGCAAATGTGTCTATGTGTGTGAATCCTGTCCCTGACTGCTTCTCTGATTTTATGTCCACTACTTGTCAGAATGGGCTTTCACCTCCCACTGTCTATATGATTTATGTCTGCTGCTTGCAAGGATAGGCTCCATTTTCACCCATAACCTAAAAAATAAAATGTTGGTATTAGAGAATGAATGAAGAATTAGTAATGGTTGGCAGCATGAATGCAAAAGCCTTGTAATAACTAATTAAGTCAAATATGTGATTTTATAACACTGTTAACAGTGGATGTATTTTTTAGCCAAAGGGGAGAGTAATATGAAAGCAAATTAGAATAAAAAGTCCAAAGAATTAAATCTGCCATTTTTTAATTGGCCTCTAAATGACTCTGTTTAATGCAATGCAGTGATGCTTGCATTGCAGGGGAAAAAAGTATACAATTCTACAGTTTATTGTAGTTTCTAATAACAAGAATAAGCTATAAGAGGTAAATCATCTTCTTTTAAATTAATATATTTTACAAAGCACAATTCTAATTTCATGACAAAGGCATTGTGAGAATTTCTAATACAATTTAAATTGTTTCTAAATTTTTATGCTCGTAATCAATCATTGATATGCAAATATCATTCTCCAATTTACAGAAACATGTTTTAGCATTTTTCAAATGCAGAATTTTGGACTGGATTCTTTAAAGTTCACGGAATCTAGCACATTTCACCAATATCAGCAGAAAACTTGAAGATAAGCCTGTAATATGTAAATATGTCTCAGTGAATTTTGAATATCTCGGTGCATAACAGAGTTGAGGAGCAGCATTGGCACACTGTATATCAGTCACAGCTGCTCTGTAAGTCATAAAAAGTGTCTTATAAAGCTTATTGTACATTAACAAAGTTACACAAATTATACTATGCAAATGTAAACTGCATGACATTCATAAATATTTATCTACAACAATCTATCCATTAGGCTTACAGACAACTATAGGATATCTCAGTAAATCATTTAGTATTAAACTATACTTGAGTAGGAGAAGGCCAACACAGCAGGTATATACATATAACAAATACTACAAGACATGACAGACAAAAATCGGAAGTAAACATTATGGAAAGGTAAGGTACACAGATGATACACTTATTAAAGTCATACCTGGATGTGCATGACCGATGGCAGTTGTGTGTTGCAAGATACTAAATAGGGATCACAGTACACATTGGATATTGATTCCAATACCCAAGTAGTCTGTCAGCAGTACATGTCAAGCATCAGCACAAATGAGCATTGACATGCTGGAGAATACCAGCAGATGACAAAAGTGAACCTCTGACCATGCACGTGAAAGGCAAACAACCAAGCACACTGCCAAGCAGCAATACTATAGCAAAGCAGCAAACTGGCTGTAGGTGTACACAACCCAAACAGATATGTAATTGAATACATACGTCACAGACATATGCCATGTGAAAGGCAACGCACAGGTGTAGGTGTATCCGTATGACCTTCATTGGTCTAATAGGCAAATATCAGAAAGCAATGTCAATGCATATACACGCACCAATGACATGTAATGATATATGTTCAGAAATCTATGACTAATGCTATATAACACATACATTTTGACAATGTAAAAGTTTGGATTTTGACAATGTACACTGGTTAATATGTAACACACCAGTATGGCAAGAACAAAGATGTATTGCAAGCTGTAGCTAGCAAGTTATGTGCATATGTCCTGCATCAGTCTAATGTCTATAGAATTGGCACAAGTTGGCCTTCTAACAAAACAACTACATGAAAATGGACAAAAATTCCAACAAAGGTGAACATATACCATGCATATGTGCAAGATATATGACATACCTACAAAAGTGGAAGGGAGGGGGACAATATGGGCCCACATCAAAGAGGACATGGCAGCAAAGTTACGTATGGCAAAGGATAAAGCAGGACAGCAATATGTAAGGGGATACATTGCAAATACATGTGTGCACCACATAGGTTGGTGTTGAAGTCAACCCAGACTACATTGAAATGAATGGCCATTGTATGTCACATGGGCAGACTGCATTGCCAACATCAACAAAAATGGTCATGAATAAATCATGCACCCACCATGTTGTGTAATCATATAATAGCAACAGGAATAGGTAAACAAGATAAGAGTTAGTAAAAACTCACCACCAATGATGAGAATCTGATATTCACCACCACATCCAAAGCAAACACAGTTCAGCTTGAATAAAGTTGGTATCCAAACACAAAAAAGAGCAAATACAAGACTTGTAGTACAAAAACACAAGGACACAAACATATACGCTGTAAAGGCTAAAACAGCCAAGGAGCTACAGAAGTGTATTCTTCAGTTTTTGTACTACAAGTCTTATGTTTGTGCTTTACTATGTTTGGATACCAACTTTATTCAAGCTGATCTGTGTTTGCTTTGGATATTTATAACTTTTTATTAAAACAACTAAGATTCTGCTGGCTTTTTTTCAGTGGTGGTGAAGATAAGAATTGGTATTATATACACATATATGCTACCATGCCAGTGTAAAACAACATGTAAAATAAATACCTGCTGTTAGATATCACTGATCATAGGTACAACTGTGCAAAGAACAGTCCTGTGAACAATATTATAGCACATTAACATGAAGTCAATGACTGCTCACAGTCCCAAGGCACAAGGGTGTTTCTCTGTCAATCAGAATATGTGCAGAGACATGTGCATAAATCAGTGCATATGTGCATCATTAGCTGAAATGTGTGAATTTATGTGAATAAGGAATGGATGCAGAAATGTAATGTAGACCAAAGAAGGCATACTGTAATGTTAATTAATAAATTAACATTAACACAGTGTATACAAGAATGGTGCACTGGCAGTCTATGCATTCAGTAAAGTAGGATTGCCCATATGTAGCAGATATATTCATATGATACAACATAGCATCATCATTTCCAATACATGCCACATACAGTTCCAGTATGTCAGTGTGACAGCATAACAAGTGTCATGCAAAACACAGCAGCAAAGATATATCCTTCTGTGTAACAAACATGACACTGCAACTCACAAATTATTCCCATATCACTGTTGTATATGTGTAATATGGACAACATGTTGTTTGTGAGTTGCTGTCAATTCCACACATTTATTAAGTAGAACTCTTGCAGCAGTAGCAGTATGTTAACTGCAAAAACACATGGACAGCTGAATGTTTATTGAAAGTCTAATGTGGTAATGTCTGTCATGCACCCATTGCAACATAATGCTAAATATCACAAAACATCTACAGTGTATGTTTGGCTGTGTATCACATAAACATGGCAGCAAAATGCTATGCATGCACAAGTGTGCCTATACAGTCTAATCATGTATAAGGTGAACACCATGGTGACAACATTACACAATGGACCACACAGACAATATTTATGGTTCTGAGGGCTCACCATGATGGGAATGAACATCAGAATTGATCTCCCAAGCTATTTCCTTAAATGAATCCCACATAACCATGCCATATCTTGGGAAAAATTCCCCATCATATCCCTTATCTGTGCTTGAAATACATCAGTCATCACCTCCCAGATCTGTTTCCAATAATCACCCTGTTGTGGTACTGAGAGGTGTCTCCTCCAGGGTGCAGCAGGGATGATGGCACGTACAGGTCCAGCTTCCTCATCATCATCATCTCCATCATGGTTGTCATCATCATTGGAGGACTTGGGCAGTGGCCTGGCATTGGCTTGTAAATTTCATACCTCAAACAGTAGAACACTGTCATGTAACCAGGGTTGCCAGACATCCCTATTTGGGCAGGACTGTCCCGAGATCAGCAGCCTTAAATCACGGCCAGCCTCCGCTTTTTTTTTTTTTTTTGATTGGCCCGTATACCTGGCATACGGGCCAATCAAAAATCGCTAAACATGGAGCTTCTTGTGTTCCACATTAAACAGATGTAGCTCCGTGTTTAACGATTTTTAATTGGCCCGTATGCCGGTATACGGGCTAATCAAAAATCGCTAAACACGGAGCTACTTCTGTTGAATGCGGAACTGCAATGTTCCGCATTAAACATGAGAAGCTCCGTGTTTAGCGATTTTTGATTGGCCCGTATGCCGGTATACTGCAATGCATTAAACAGCAGAGCTACTGTTCTTTAATGTGGAACTCTCTTCCGCATTAAAGACCTGTTTTTTTTTTTTTTTTGTCTTCACTTGCCGTGAAAGACCATTTTTTTTTTGTCCCTACCTGGCTGGTTGAAAATCTGGCAACCCTGCATGTAACACATAGCTGCTGTTAACAGACAACTACAAATTCCTGTACATTACATACACAGAAATTTAATTTAGGTGAGAGGATATGAGATATATACATATACTTTGCTGTCAAATTATAAATTATACATCAAAATTATTCCTGATATTAGGGATGCCCCTGTTTTACAGTCAAAAGTTATATCTGGCCACCTGCACCCTCCAAATATAAGTACGAGAAGGGCATTGAATCTGAATTAACAAACATTGACATACTTATACATTAAATTTAATTCACCAATGTTATCATATTTTACATTTTTTTGCAGAACTATCCTAGCATGTTTAAAGCTTTACACATAAAACTATAGTAAAAGAGCTAGTGCTGGCAAAACAATATGGATAATAGAGATATTCATAAAAATGCAACAGATAAATGCTGTAGTTGCAAGGATGTGCAAAGCAATTATTAATATCAATAAGCAGGTATTTATTGCATCATTTTCAGAACTTTTACATAGACTGAATGATCCAAATATGATGAAAGCTATCCCCTATGTGGATTTGAACTCACACTTTGTCATTATATATACATGATGACTTCTTGCTTTACAAGATGAGCTAATAAAGTCTTACCTTGCTTCTTAACAAACTAAGAGCGTGTGTGTTTGTGTGTGTGTGTGTGTGTGTGTATGTGTGTGTGTGTGTGTGTGTGTGTGTGTGTGTGTGTGTGTGTGTGTGTGTGTCTGTGTGTCTGTGTGTCTGTGTGTATCAGTATTATTCCTGAGGATAACGGATGAACATGGCCCTCATGATCCACAAAACTGCCAAACAGCATCAAGTTTTACAGTGCAGAAGATATGTTTAGACAAGTGGACATGCAGTGCTCTTTTGTTAAACAAACAGGATTTTAATAATACTGTGCACTTTGTAAAGCAGAATGGACTAACAAATGTCTGTACGAGTTACTTTTCACACATACATAAATAGACTGGGTGATACTCTTGAATTATTACAGGTAACGGAGAAATATGTAGTCATCAGTGGCCTAGGTGTTATAGGCATCAATGATACACAGCCATACTGGATGTGTAAAATGCTGTCCTTATATGCTGGAAAACATAAACATCTAAAATGTTTATTAGTATGTACATGATAAACAATATTAAACAAATAAACCTCATGGGAATTTAGCACATAATTGCAGGGGAAAACAGTCACTTTACCTTCGTAATTATCCAGATGAGCTAATTGTCAGAACAGCTACTTAATGGGTTTAAAAGGCATATATCTGACATAAGGGACACAGCCATATCTCTGATTTCCTTAGGAATGTACAGGTATACATACAATTGTGACCCTTACTATAAACATCCACTGGCTATTTCCACACCTGGGCAACCATTTGATGAAGATCTTCAGCATCCCTCTGATGCAGGACATTGTAGCGGTGGTGAACTTGCACTCCAGTCCTATAGATTCCTGTATGACACTGATGCTCACTTGCAGTCTCATTCCATGTATTGATCTCTGTGAAGTTCCGTGGTCTGGCTCTCATGCGATGCTCCACTCCAGCATAGATGGTGAGCATCTGGATGTTTTTCTTCTCAGTCCAGTCGGGCACCCGGACATGTCAAAGCCTACTGGAAGTAGCCATCCCAATGATAACGTAGATAAGTTGGATAGGTCACAATTCAATCAATTGCTCATTGCGGTCCTACTCAGTTCGCAGGTAGTAATGGACTGATCTGTAAATGTATTTAGGAAAAAATGGGAATTGTGGGAACAATAAATGTAGCGCAGGAATGAGGTTTAAGAGGCAGGATTTGAATGAGCTATATAATGCTTAACTGACAATGACTGGGTGGTTTATAAGTGATGTATAGTGTTTACAACTGCAGTTGTTTCAGTGGTGTCTGTGATGCAAACTTTTTGCAACTAAAGTGATATCATTTTGTATGTTTTTCATTTATATAAATGTGAGATTGCCTTTGTCATATGTGTAAATTTAATAAAGATATCTGGAAAAACAAAAATCACAATTTAAAAGTGGTGTTTATGGGATCGTATACGATCATTGGAAGGTAATGAGCAGATAAACATATGGTCTCATTTAACAATGCCTATTGGGTATTTGCGAGTAGCACCTTCCCGTTGCACTGAGCTATTGGTTAATGTGCTGGATTGTGAGAAGGTACATGGATGTGTGCAAGTGGAATTACAAAACCTTAAATTTTAATGAACCTCATTATTTTATGCATGCAACAAATGGGACTTAAAAGTTGTGTGCACATAGCTGGTCTTACTTTCAGGTATATCTGACTCACAGGTAGCTGAAAAGGTAATTTTGCACCTTCTAGCATTGCTGTGGTGGGATATGTTTCTCTCTTTATAGACCTATGTTATCATTACTCGTTAGAAATATAACTATATCTGCTTAGATTGATGCATTTAGAGAAACTATGTGCAATATAAAAAATGTATGTGTCCTACTGGAGGGGTGTAGGAATGACCTGTATACATATAGTGGGTACATCTGCATCACTAGCAAACACCCCTTCCCCATATTCTGTTGTACAGAAAAATTTAACCATCAACAGTGAACAGTACATAAGGATGTACTAACGGATTTTCCATATGAATTGCTGGTGACTTGTTACAGTCTGTGGTATATATGTGGAAACCCATGGATTCTGATATCATCTGTAAGTTGCTATGAAGTATGTATTCATATTGCTGTCATGGATACAATTCAATGGATATTCATCGATGCTTCTTAAAGCATGTGCTAGTACTATGCCTCAAAAAAACTAGAACCATGTTTATATCTGTTTACAATACACTATGTGTGTGGTATGCTTATAGATACAGAGGCTTTAAGTCACTTTACATAAGTTGTTCACTTGATAATTTTCAGATCCTCTCTGCAAAGGGGGATAAAATTTGCCGATAGTTATTGATTGTGTAGATATAAGCTCATCATGTATAACAGTTCCTGTTAATATGATTGTTTTTTTACATAGTTGAATGTTTAGGCTCTCATTACAGCTAGAGAATGTGTGAGGCAGCTGTCAAATATTTCTAACACATATGTTATATGCAGTATGTTAATGGGAAGTGTGCCTAGAGTGCTTGGATCATGTGACACAATATTGTGTTTGGACCTCCACTTCTCTGATAGCCACTGTAAGGGGTTTAAATCCCACAGACAGCTTCTACAGGTATCAAAAGTTATGCTGTTGTTCCAAATCTTCTGTATTCAGGTATAGCTTTTATATCACATATGGTTTTGTATGTCACAGTATTGTACAGGACATTGTCTATTTTCTAGATTTTGGCATTGCACAGCCCTGCAGAGATGATACACAATCATCTCCATATGTGGGCCCATACATGAATGCAAATGTGCACATAGCTGTCTTCCAGATGGCAAACAGACCCAGGCGCAATCATTTTTAGCCACAGGAAAATGAAATTATAATAGATGCTCTGTGACAGTATGGATGGCGACTCTGAATGAGAAGGAAATGCAGTATGAAGGAATGAAGTGTGGACCAACCTCACCAACATGATTAATGCTGTGGGATATTACAATAGATACCATGAAATCTGTTGCCAACACTGCTCTGACATGATCCTTCATGCAACCCAGTGTGTACACCAGTATGTAAGGTCAAGGGATGCCACTGATGGTAGCTCACAACTGACAGCCACGGCTAGATCAAACATTTTCTCACATCGCTGCATATGGCGAGTGGAAAGTGCTGCATACCCAGGGTGGGATTGAAGCAGGTGTTCTAGTCCACACATTTATGTGTTATTTTGCAGCACATCTGTGCATTTAGATTAACTCAGTACATATTGCTGTTGCATGCGTATTCCTCTATGTTTATTTTTGTGGTGCAGCAGCAGACTTGCACATGGGTCCACACAGGATGAAGATGACCAATGTAAGTGTAATGTGTAATGACACGTTGCCATACAATTTCATTACATACATAACAGTACAAGCAACATGTGTAATGTTGTCTGCATTCATTTTTGCAGGTCCATCCACTGCTGCATAACAGCAGGACATGACAGGTGAGTGTCTCCATATACTGTTACAGTGACCAATACATGTTATTGGCTCTGCCTTCTGTCATGCCAGTGGTGTATAGTATCATACTGATATTTCCTCTGGCATTGTAAGCTATAGGTGCATCATCTGGGAACACGAGCTGTGCAGGTTCACCTAATGGCAGACCAGGTCTGCTTCCCCACCATGTTCATAGGCTGAATCACTGTGTAGCATAACTGTGTTGCATAAAATGAATGTCATTGCTTTTCTATATAAGGACAACTGGCCAACATGTGCGCTGTATGTCATGTTTATTTATTTATTGACATTTATTAACTGGGTTTGTCCAACTGGGCTTGTGGCCCATTTTCATTGGAGACCCGAGGAGGAAAGCTCCAGTAGTACATTTTTAAACAAGTACAATTTTAAACAATATTGATATAATAGCAGTTATAGCAAAAAGATTCACATATGTTGGGTTACATACGTAAAGTTAAAGTTGCATTAAAAAGAAGCTTAGTAACATAATTTTACATTGATATAGTGCAATAGGTCGACAATAAAATTTTTTGGTTTGTATAAAATTATGCAAATGCATAGTAGACACATTGGAGAGAGAGGTGTAATGAGGTACTAAGTATGGACCTTTTGAGGATACATAAAGGGAAGGAAGACTAGGTAGGGTCATGGCAAGCGTAGGTACTGGAACTGTGAAAATAAGCTTTTAGTTCATTTTTAAAGTGTGAAGTGTGGGAGATTGAATGTAAGTCAAGGGGAAGTTTGTTCCAAGCATGGGCAAGGGAGTGTTTGTAGAGTAGTTTGCCTACTGACCTTTTTGGGTGGTAGACATCACGTAATTGCTGGTTAGAAGTACAGAGGGTCCAGGATGGGATGTAGATGGAGACTAAGGAAGATAGAGATGGACAGAAGGAGGGTTTATAAAGAATAGAGTGTAGCATATGAAATTGATAAGATAGCAGAAACTGGGGAAGCTCAAGCCATTGAAGAGTGTTTAAAGAAATGCAGTGGTGTGAGCTGTATGGGGAGTTAGTAATGAATCTGGCTATTTTATGGCAAGTCTCTTGGAGTTTGTTTAGAGGGGAGGCCTGGATATTGGTAAGAACTGGGGTGGCGTATAAGAGGGAGGGGAGGAGGAGTGCCTGGCCCAGGGTAAGTCTAGATTCACGGGTTAGGAATTTTTTGTTCCAATATAGCAGACCTAGTTTCTGGTTTGTTTTTTTATACATTGGAGTATGTGTAGGTTGAACTTGAGTTCATCATCGATAATGACCCCTCGGAGTTTTGTGTGGGTGTCAGGCTAGATAGTTGTATTGTTAGAAGATGTAATAAAAAAGGAGGTTTTGTGATGAGAGAGAGAACGGGGAAGGAAAAGTAGGAGTTTGGTCTTTCTGGGATTTAGGATCAGTAGGTTGTGAGAGAGCCATTGTTCAGTGGATAGTAGGGCTTATTGGGTCAGGGAGTGTAGTTCAGGAATGTTATTTGAGATGGATATAAGTGTAGAGTCGTCGGCATACTGAATAAGGGCGGATTTTTTGCATGATGTGTAAAGATCATTGGTGAAGATGTTAAACAAAAGGAGTCCCAAGATGGAGCCTTGGGGAACACCAGTGGAGATGAGAAGGAAAGGTGAGGAGGATGAGAGCCATTTGAGAGATTGTTCCCTGGCAAATAGGTAACTATTAAACCAGGCAAGTTAGGAGGGGGATAGGTGGAGATTTGCAAGTTTGGATAGCAGTAAAGGATGAGAGACAGCATCAAAGGCTTTGGAGAGATCTAGAAAGAGACAGGAAATGAGTTTATTGTTGTCTAGGGCCTCTGCAATGATATGAGTGAAGGAGAGGAGGGCAGTGGTGGTGCTGTGGTGAGGAAAAAATCCATGTTGGGTAGGGGTAAGTAAGTGGTGTATGAGGAGGTGATTGAGAAGCTGCAAGTGAATAAATTTTTCTAATATCTTGGAGAGGGGCGACAGAATGACAATGGGTCAGTAGTTTGAGGGGTCAGTGGAGTTTCCAACTTTATGAAGAGGGATAGTAAAGAAAGATTTCCAAAGGGTGGGGACAGTTGATTTCAGAATAGATCGATTAATTAGCATAGATATAGAATGTGAGTATCACCATGGCCTTTTAGTTTGTTGTATATATCGTCATGCACCTATGCCACTGCATTCATAAATGACCATGTTTGCTTCGTCTGCATTTGCCCATTGCAGGATGCATATTATGACAGAGAAGCTCTCCACATTGGGAGGGTGTCACTAGCATGTTATTACCTCTGTTTCTTACATATCATTGATGTTACTTGTGTTGTTGTCCACCATTAATAATGTGTCCTTCAACTCCTGCCGAGGACTGCCACCATCAGCATCTCAGCCAAGACCAAATGGTATGTGCATGTATTAACTACTGTATGTGTTAAATCATTTGGGATAGTACATACTGGCAAGTGCATAATTAATACTGCTATGGTTATGCCTTTGTTTCCACCTCTGCTGCTGGATTCCTATGAGGACGTCAGGTGTGTGTTATGCCTCTTTTCCTCTCATATGTTATGTATGTTGCATATGTAACATAACTGTCAACTCCCTGTTATATAGGTTCCATGGGCCATACTCAGACAAGACCTCCTGGTAAGTCATTATAATCTGAAACACTGTTGTAATGTAGATGTGGCAAATGTCAGTAATGATATCTAGCTTATGATATAAGCATGTTTTCTTTAACTGTGTCATCTGTCTTTTCTTTTAGTATGACCACTGCCTTAATTTTCCATTAGCCTTCCCACTGATCCTGATGAGGTTATGAAACAACTCTGACCCAAAGAAAACCACCGACTGTGGCACACAAAAAGACAAACAGCAAAACAAGATTTCTGTCTTTATTCTAGCACTTCGGTGTCTCCATCTTCAAGGAATAACAAACAGCAAAAACATTTTCACACATTTATATACCCCATATAATTAATTACAATCACTTAATAATTAAACAAGGAACCTTCCCTTAAAGTAAACACTTCCAATTCAATTCATTATTTAAACCACTGGGCACCAACGTTTTGTATTTTAAAATATAAATACTTTCCTTATATAATAACTTGTGTTTCAATATATTTTCATCATTATGTAAACATTCCACTCTTTCTAAAATTGTGCCTCGTAATAAAGTAGTATCACTGTCATGTAACATTTTAAAATGTAAGGCAATTACTTTATCTTTCCTTATATTTCTAATATCCCTTAAATGCTCCATGAACCTGATACGAAATTCACGCTTAGTCGCCCCTATGTAGTACAACTGACATGGCCACCTCAGGGCATATACAACTCCCTTACTTCTACAAGAATAGGTGCCTCTGGGTTCAAATTTAACCCCATTCATACTACTGAACGTATCCACTATATGTGTACACACACCACACTTATTACAGCTCAATGTTCCTCTGACTGATGGTGTATCTGATATATTCATAACTGGCATACAAAATCTACCGTGTACTACCATATCCTTCATATTTTTTCCTCTTTGATAAGAGAAAAAAGGATTCTTAGACAAGATATCCACCAAAAACTTATCCTCCATCAAGTATTTCCAGTAATATTCAATTAATGTTTTCATCTCTTCACTTTTAATATTGTATACAGATACATAGTAGATTGAATCTACTGCATTCTTGCCAATTGTTCTATGTCCATACCCATGACAAGTACCTTTATCTTTGTATCTATTTTTACTTCTTCTTCCATTCCTACCTGTACTTATTTCTTCCCATATTCCAGAACCCAGAGGCACCTATTCTTTATTACAAGGCACAAGTTTAGAAAGAATGGAATGTTTACATAATGATGCAAATATATTGAAACACAAGTTATTATATAAGGAAAGTATTTATATTTCAAAATACAAAATGTTGGTGCCCAATGGTTTAAATTATGAATTGAATTGTAAGTGTTTACTTTAAGGGAAGGTTCATTGTTTAATTATTAAGTGATTGCAATTAATTATGTGGGGTATATAAATGTGTGATCATTTTTTTGCTGTTTGTTATTCCTTGAAGGTGGAGACACCGAAGCGCTAGAATAAAGACAGAACTCTTGCTTTGCTGTTTGTCTTTTTGTGTACCACAGTCGGTGGTTTTATTTGAACAAAGACAGAAATCTTGTTTTGCTGTTTGTCTTTTTGTGTGCCACAGTCGGCGGTTTTCTTTGAACAAAGACAGAAATCTTGTTTTGCTGTTTGTCTTTTTGTGTGCCACAGTCGGCGGTTTTCTTTGAACAAAGACAGAAATCTTGTTTTGCTGTTTGTCTTTTTGTGTGCCACAGTCGGCGGTTTTCTTTGGGTCAGAGTTGTTTCATAACCATTTGGAGGAGGAAGGAGAGTGTTTTTGTATTTTCTTGGGCCATGGCTTCTGACCCAAATGTGGATGTTCCTTGTGTATTTCGTGAAGAACCGGTGTCTTTACTGGGAGCGGCTGGTGGTTTGGGATCCCAGGTGGGTTCCCAGAGGACTATGGAACATTATTTAAATGGTTCGGCACAGGTACTGGGACCAGCTATGGAGAACCGACAAGCCAGTGTAGGTGTGAGTCCCTTGTTTGAGACATTTGTTAGAGAAAGAGCAAAAAGAGTATCTGATCCCTTTAATTCAGTGGGACAGATGATGAATGTAATACCATCTGATAAGAGGGAATTGTGTGATAAATATGAGAAGTTGTTGGAAAAAGGAACAAGAACTTATTTCAATATTTTGGGACTGCAACGTTACATTGACCTTGATGTTACACCTAAAGGACTTAGATTTATCAAAAATCCTAGCACTCCTTTTGATTTGAACTGCCCTGTAGATAAACAGTTCAAAGAGCATTGGTTGAAGGCTTTGCATAAGTGTGTGATTGAATGGGTGCATATTCTGTTGGAGAGAGAGCAAGTAAAACATAAGAAATTGAGGCAGGAACTGCCGGTTTTATCGCAAACAATTAGTGGCTCAATGAATGTACAGAGCATCAATTCTTTTTTGGAGAGGACAATTAAAAAGCTGCTCTCTTTAGAAGCTGAACTTGTTGAGCAGAAGAAATCTAAATTAACGAGAGATATCAGTGAATATTAGGCAGGACTTGCTTTCTCATATTCCTCCAATCAGAAATCTGGGAACAGGAGACGTCAGCACTTGAGTTTCAAAACGTTGTCTCAACTTTGTTTGTTTTATCTGAAGGGGAGAGCCATTATGAAACAGATGCAAGCAAAGAATTTCCTGATTTGCACCAGCCGCAATGACCAGAAGAACACCAACTGACTTTTCGAAACCAGGGAGATCAGCATCAGTACCAACAGCAGTATCGACAGGGACAGAAATGGAACAGAAGCTTTGGGGCCAATGTTGGTTACCCAGAAAGGGGCTATAGGACAGATTTTAAACAGGGGCAAAGTAATGGACAATATCATAACAAAAGGTTTAGACGATGAGGTATGTACTGAACCAAGTTTATTATTGAATTTGTCTCAATGTAATTTAACACAGGAACAAGTTTCAGTATTGATCCTGATGTGGTGCCTGATGTATCTCAGTATGGTAATGTGACTCCTGGCACACAGGTCACAGATTTGGTGATGCAGTCCATCCCAGATGAAGACAGTCATGTGGACGAGGGTGTAACATTAGATGTGGGTAAAACCTTGCCCAGCCATTCTGACAATGTGGCAATATCAGATGGTGGACAGGATGAGGCCTGTGGACCACAGGCCCATGTTGGGTCTGCTGGTGATGTTAATACTTCCCAAAAAACACAGTGATACTGCCCAGACAGAAGATGTAGGCATGTAGCTGGTGTGAATGGACATGTGGCAGAGGGTCTGCATCTACTCCAACAAGCAAATGAACGTTCCCTGCAAATCTGACATTCGTGCACTTGCCCATGTGATAGGTTGTGCTGCACACCAGTTGTGTATGCTGCATGAAGTTCAGAAGCACATGGATTTTCAATCTCCACAACAGGTGACTGTGTTTATCTACTTGAGCCCTGGCTAATGACCATATACAGAGAACATTCAACCTAGCAGAGGAGACCTGCACTAGAGTGCATGCAATGACATGAAGTACCATACAGCATGTCTTTGGTGTACTGATAGCTAGGTTCAGATGTCTGGACACATCCAGGGGTGCACAGCAATACACACCTGAAATGGCAACACAGATGATTGTTGTGTGTGTGCCTTGCTGCACAATATGCTAACAATGCTTGACAGAAAGAATGTATGGTACTTCATGTCATTGCATGCACTCTATCGCAGGTCTCCTCTGCAAGGTTGAAAAGAATCACAGGCCTAAAGCAGATGCCATATGCTGACCGTCTAAAAAAACTCCAGCTATACTCTGTGGCATATCATCTACTCAAAGGCAATCTCTGCTTAACATACAAGGCCATGTCAAACCCTGAGCTGTTGGACATGCTCCACTTAAAGAAATCCCAATCCTTCAGAGCCACATGCTCCAGGGATCTAAACCTTGTCATCACAATGAATAAAACATGCTGGAGGGATAGGTTCCCGACCCAGAGAATCCCCATACTCTGGAATAGACTGCCCATACATGTCAAGCAGAGCACCTCACTGGCCCTCTTCAAAAGGAACCTTGATGATTGGATGGAAGATAGGAAATTCACCCCAGGGATCATGTCAGTCACCCTGCTAGACAGAGGCCCAGAGAAGTAAATATTGTGGGAAGAAATATCCAGGGAATTGTTATGGCTAGGTTTGCATAGGCCCTAGGGCCAATAGCTTAGTACCAACCTATGAACCTATGAACCTATGAACAACTACACATGGCATTCTTTCTGCTGCAGGTGTGGGTTAACTACTCCAAGAACTGCAGATATCTGAAGATGGCACTCCACAGCTATAAGAGGAGAAGCAGGTGAAAACAGAGGGCAGAAGAAACAGGCATGGGCAATGGAAGTTGACACCACAAGTCCAGGCCCAGGCAACACGCCAGTATCTGACACACACGTTTGAGTCATGACAAGCCACAAGTAGAGAAGTACATACATGAAACATCGATGTCCAGATGTTGCCCCACCACACCAACACAGATTGCATCTAATGGCAATTATCCAGTAGATGTACACACTGAACATCAGTCATAACAGCACAATTCTAACATATAACAATATGAACATATACAAATGTATCATGGCATGGACCATCAGCTCAGGCCCCAAGTGTCACAGTTATGCATACAAACTGATACTGATGTATTTGTGTATGGCAGGCAATAATGGATATATCCCTGTGAAAGTCATTCCTATCTGTCCACTATCAAAAGATGCAAACAGGAAACAAAATCAGGACATACTGCAAAACTGTTGTCAATATCACAAGCAATATCTATCGATGTAAAGTATAAATAAAAGTTAATCTACTAAATGGAGTCATCTACAGTTAGTGAAAATGTCAGATTCCTGTGGCATCAGACTTCACAACAACCACAGACAGATTAAATCATCAGTGGTCTGCACATCAATCATCATTGTGACAGGGTGAGACTGACACTACAGGACTTAGTGGATCAACTGTCAGTGTTATTATAATGCAGTCTAGGGTGCTCACACTGATGGCTCATACCATAATCCTGGCTGCCCCTACCACATATTGGAACACTTAGACCAGGTTGTTCAACAGAGGACACTGATGGGGTGATTCCAGCATGTGGAGACACTCTGTGGAAAGGAGTATGGGTGCAAGTTGACTGTCTTTTCATAACTGTGGATCCCACAACAGATTGGCCAGCAGCAGATGTATGTGCACATTGCAACATAGACATTGATGACTGAAGGGCAAGGGTTTTTCTGCTGAGAGGGGCCAGGCCTTTCCCATGTGGAACTTGGCTAAGCACAGTCAGGGAATGCAGAACTCTGCTCATACTATGGCACTGCTGTAGTACTGTTGTAACTAGGGATTTGATGGACAGTGCCACAGATAAAATGCTTTCATTCTGTTGCAGCCAATGCTGCCATGACATCACCATGCAGTTCAGGAATGGCAACCCCTTTCTATTGATGTATCTTTCTGCTTCTGGGTACACCAAGTACATGGGGAAGTTTGCAATGTTATAGAAATAGTGTGTGACAGCTCACCCCTGCATGGGTGCAGTTGGAAAGTATATGTGTTCATCTACTTTGGTGCACATGGCTGCCATGAATTGTGCCAGGATATGAAGGGTATCCATCTGTGACACTCTTACAGCATTTCTCACATGTTGTTGGAATGTCCCAGATGCCAGTACACCTAGGCACAGACACAGTTTTATTTCAAGAGTGATTGGGTTACCTCACAATGTCCACACACATATGTGTGGGGCACACATGTTGCTTACACACAGCCTGCACCAGCTGTCTGTCTTTGCAGTACCATTCAATAATTTCTTGATCAGATGGTCAGCTTAGTTGCAACCTGGCTGTCTGTCTAGCTGGCTGCCTTATAGGATGCGCAGCCAGATCCTCCTCCATACTTTGCAGGACTGCAGCCTGTTGATGCTCATTCACTGCAGGTAGTATTTTTTGGTTGGCATTGCTACATGTTCCAAAGGATACCATTAGAATACCTTCATTTCTGGGCATTGTAGTATGGCATTTGTCACATTTAAGTTACACTGGGCAAGCATAATATGCTTTGGAATTCAACAGGTATACACAGAATCTGTAATTATCATATTCTGAATAATAAGAACTTAGACTGCTTGCAGCATACCTTCTGAAATCGTATCCAGCCTGGTGCACTGAAGACTGCCTTCAGCTTTCTGTGCTGTTCACAACTAGCTTTAGAAATCTGGCCTATTGTTGATTATTTTTTTAGCATTACATAATTTTTACCAAGTAAAATGTGACAGAACTTCTAACTTTTGAAAAATAAAGCAAAATATGAACAAACTTTCTAAGGTCTCTGGGACTCTGGGTCTGATGAAGTCTCCGTTCTGAGTGACTACAGTGTGATGAAAAAGTTTGCTCCATTTAATTGTATTCTTATTTGTTTTTATTATAAATGTATTGTGGCACATTCATCCCAGCCATGCAGTTTTTCAATCTCAGTAATTTTTGAAAGTTTGTTGGAAATACAGACTTGTTTTAATACTATCTATTTAGTTCTTTTATATCTGATTTAACACATTACATCTGAGTGATGCCTCTGGGTGAATCTGCAGTTAACTCCTACTGAAGCCTCTAGGCATCAAATATTGCTTGTTCAAATTTGCATCAATAATTCCATAACCATGCTATGTACAAGGTTTTAAAAGATTTCATCTTAAAGCTTACACAATGGCAAATTCAGCTGCATTAATACTTGACTTGTGTCTAGTGCAGGTAAAGAAATATTAACGGTTGTTTTTATTATATTAATGTATATAGATATAATTTTCACTTTTTTCTAAATATCTCAACAACCAAGTAACAGACAGAACCCTTTAGCCTCATATGAAAGCTCACAGCTAGATGAATGCAATGCTGCTAACAGTATGTGTGTAACTTGAGTGGTTGCTGAGATATTGTAATTTGTTTACAAAATATTACAAACTTAATAGTCATTCCCCCGGATTCATGAACAGTCTGTGCAAGAATAGTTTATTCTTGCACGGACTGTTCCGTATAGGAATACAGCAGCAGCGTGCCCTACATATTAATGAGGGCATGCTGCCGTATTCCTACACCTACATGATCCGTGTAAGAGTGCAGGGGGTGGGTATAAGTCCTGCACGGACACTTAAATATGCCCCCTGCACTCAGGAAATGCTGTACAGCACTTTCAAACAAGAAAGTAGCATAATATTAGAGCCTGTCTCTAATACTTTGCATTATTTCAGTGTCTGTGGACACTGAAATGTAAAACTGAGCATGTCAGTGTCCGTGGACACTGAAATAAGAAAAAAAAAGTAAGCACACAATCCCTAAGAAGTAGCCCGCACAGTACATGACTGTCCCTGGAATGGCCAGATCCCTGCCCAGCATGCCTGAAACCTGCTGATAAATATATGTAATAATTTAAAATGTCTTATTTATTTATTTTTTACAATAAAAAGAAAGCAAAGCTCAGTGGGTTTGCATGCTGCGGCACTTTGCTCAGCCCAGCTTAAATGCTGTTTGAGAGTCAAATAGAATTGTGAAGATCCCCTTGTTGCTGACATAGCGTAGTGGTTAGAGCTCCGGTTTAGTGTGCAAGACATGCATGGTTTGAATCACAGCTCTGGCCAGTGTGTGGAAGCAGTTGTAAATTAATTTTTATGAATTGGAATGATATTTGTAAGTCATATGCCTTATGTATGGTAGTGTAGGGCTGGGAAAATGCCATATGGAAATGTAAAAAATGTTTCTATTTAATAGATGCAAAATGTCAGTTAAAACAGCTTTACATGTTGTACACATGTAATATTAGTTACTGTGCACCCAAAAGAGTGACATTTTTACAGCTACTGGTTGTTGCATTGCCCTGACACAGCCATGGTTAGTACAATAAGCATGATTATATTACTAAATTGGATAGGTGTCCAACTGTGTTATGACTTTGTGGCCATGCCCATGACAAACAACTGATTGAACACATACATGGCTGTATGGACTCAGCAATACCTTATTTGTCATACCTGCCTCCACTAATGTAGAGTAATCCCCTTTGCTGGAGAGCAGCATTACACAAACCACAGACTAGGTCCCTATAGTGGCTGTACAGGGCAAAGTAGGGGCAGGAAACAACCTGGCATCAAGTCAGCCATTGTCTGAACAAGCATATGAGGTCACAGGTGGATTACTGTAAGGCCAACTATGAGTACAAATTGGAGATCTCCACCAGGGACAATCACATGGCCATCTTCCCATATGTCTGCAATCTCGGAGGCAACATACCAGCCCAATCTGTAATGGTGGCAAATCAGATCACATACACACAACATAGCTACAGGCAACCTGATGCAGATAGGGTTAGGGTAAACATCCCCCTGGCTCAGCATCACTATAGGTGGATATGTACTGCACCTACACCCCTCCCCTTATCACCAGTGAGCAGGTACATATTACCTGCTAAAAGGCAACAAATGTAAGTATCCATGGGATGTCATATCATCCCTGTCTGCATCCTACATGAGCTCAGGCATGTGCTCCCAGCTGCATTACACACTGTAGCCACACCAAGCTGCAGTACCATCCACACACCATCCACATGGAAGATGGCTAATGTCATCCATTTACACAGACCTGAATGAGGAATTATGGATTATGCAAACAACTTGCCCTCACTACGGGCAATATGACTCATTAGGACAAGGAGTGCAATGCAAGCTGATACTGTGCTGATAGCTTACCGGGGTATGGTGTGGTTGTGAGTGATGGCTACTGATATGGCTGCGAGTGTTGGCTACTGGTATTCAAGGTACATGTGCAGGTACTGGACATACTGTTGCCAAATGTATGGGGTCCTGTGATGTGTTTCCCTGTTAGTGTCTACCAGGTGCAATGTCACATCAACAGCGGGAGATCTTTTCACCAGCGGAATGCAACCTGATAATGGAAGTCATAATACAGAACCACACAGTACTATTGGGCCAAGGTCAGCAACATCTGTCTGGGAGGACCACCCTGTGGGATGACCCTGTCCACAGGGTAAATTAGGTGGGTCTGCATGCATGTACATATGAGCAGGTGTGGCATCATGCCACCAACCTCATACGCCATGCTTGGCAAAGGGCTGCTGCTGTGGCCAGGGACCCCAAAACCACAGGTGGGAGCCCAGCCATGCAGCCCCCACTGACACCAAATGAGTAGCTCCTTGCCAAGCTTGGGCTACTCATCACAGTATGACACCAGGGTACAAAGCATCACTTGCTGGAGGTGGGTGGCACCCACACAATGGACAAGGGGTGTGCAGGTAAGGTCCCAGTGGGGATTAGTAGACTACTGTATGAGACATACTTGTATCTGTACAGTATCTACATGTATGTGCCAGGTCAGATTGCAGTTGTGGATGGGGACTTCTAATGCACAGAAGTGTAAATCTATGGTGAAGGACAGCACATTGTATAGTATTGGGTGTTGTACTGTAAATGTGCAGACATGCTGCATCCATCCTTTACCAAGGGCACATGTGAGTATGCTGACAATACCTGTCTCCCACAACTACATATGTCACTCTGGTCTGCATATGGGACAGCAGCCTGAAGCTGGTGACTATGGAATTGTTTAGTTGTGCTTTGGCAATACCCCAGGCATTTGGAGGGTATGCAAGTTACCATAAGCACAACTATGTCTAATAGCCATATTGCTTTATGTGCATGTTCACTTGAGGTGGGGTTCATTGTATTGCATCACAGTGGTCACCACCGGGGCCTATCTAAAGAGAATGTAATATTCTTGTAGCATACCTCACAACCTGTCAGTGCAAGATGTCTGGATAGACACCAGCAAAATGTGCTGGACAAACTGACTAAGGTAGGGACATGTGCGAAACATTACTGCTATACAGTGGATATAAAATGTATGCATGCACCTGTTAAGATTTGTTTCTGATTTATACTAATTGAGACCACAATATGTCAGTCTACACCTTTTCCAACCTTTAATGTGAACCATTACATGAACAATTCACTTGTAAAACCAAGTATCTGGACTCATGTATTGCACCTGCAATCCTGGACAAGTGTGAGGGTAGCAGATGTTGTGTCAGTATGCTGTTTCAGTCAGGTATGATAACTGAAGCTGCCATATGTGTCAATATACTCACTGTGGCCTATTTGTCAACTATAGACCATGCATGGGCATTGTTAAGGCAGACAGAGCACTAATAGATTCCAAACATCTGGATGTTCCAGACACATCTTTACAGAGGGATGGTATGGCCTGTACAATGGTTTCACATGCTGCATGTGAGGCAGATGCCATTACCACACTATATAAAGTAATGGCATCAGGAGGTGGTCACTTGCCATATATTGTACACACATCAAAATGGTATCAGTCACAAAAATATGATCCACACAAACCAGAATTGAGATTAGAACTCCTACCTATCTATTTATGTCTACTATAGTGTTACACAGCTATCAGATGCGCCACAGAGCTTACGCAATTTCACCTCCTCCAAAGGTACTTGCAAGGTGAATGACATCAATAGGACTACTAAATCAGGATGAGTAGGTGGTATACAACTCAAAATGGGCACATCATTAGGGACCTGACTGACCAAGATATAGGTGATCTCCTAACTCTGGACCCCACACAGTTTGGGTTTGTGAATGGCAGATCATGCCTGCTTAGCCTGGTTGACATCTTTCAGTGAGTCACCAGGGCTGTGGATGACAGTAAGGCACTGCATACAGCCTACCTCAATCTGGCCAAGGATTCTGATACAATTTCTCAGTCATGGATTATTAATAAACCCAACAAACTAGGCATCAACTCTTATATCAGTGGGTGGTTTACAAATTGTTTCACAGAACACACAGTGTGACAATGGCAAACTCCAAGTCAGACTGGTAAGCAGTCACAAGTAGTGACCCACAGGGTTCAGTACTGGATAGTGTCCTGTCCAACATCTACTTCTCATGAGTCCAATGCAACACAGTGGAACTCTGGCTGACCAAGTTCATAGAGGACTGCAAGATGGGAGCTAATATGAACTCCACAAGTGATGCAGACATCCAAGAGAAAGGCCTCACTGAGACCAATGAGTGGTGTAGAAACCATGGCCAGCAGCTTAACACCACAAAATGCATCATCGTCCCCTTTGGTAAAACATTCAATTCCCAGTAAGTTCTACATCAATGGGAGCCCAATGAACACTGTAGGCATTATAAATAAGAGATCTGGGGACACAGGTTGACAGCTACTTCTCCTTCAAGCTCCTTCAAGCACCACATTGCCACTGTGGTTAGGAAGTTCTTCTATATGGAACATTGCATTACCAAGGGTTTTACATCCTGGAAGACAGAAGTAATGATCTCTGTCTAGTATTCCCTCATTAGACCATTTCCTAAGTATTATGGCACATTTGCATTGTACCTCACTAGACACCTGCTACAGCTGGAGAAGCACCTCACAAAGGGGTCCCTAGCTATTAAACACACATCATACACAGACAGACTCAGAAGACCCAAACTATGCTCTATGTCATATAATCTAATTAGCAGCTATCTGTGCTTGACTTACAGAGCCATGTATGACCCAGCTGGTTTAGAAAAGCTGCATATAAATTCATCAACATCACACAGTGTAGATACCTCTACCTCAGTACCACAATCATCACAACATGCTGTTGGGACAGGTTCCTCACCAAAAGACTGCACATGCCTTGGAATACACTTCCAATATATGTCATGCAGAGCGCCTAGCTGACCCTGTTCCAGAGAAATTTTGATGAGTGGATGGATAATAGACAGTTCAGCCCAACGATCACTGCAGTGGCTATACTTGATACAGGTACTGGGACGTAACATCGGGTGGCACAATAGCAGGACCCTTCTATGTGCTAGGCCTGTTAAGGCTCCTGGGCCATTACCTACTACACAGCAGGACAGATAAAGTAGTGCAGTGCGTGTTAAAATTATCAAAATACTTTGTCCTACAAACAGACACACACACACTTGTCAGATATGAGAGTAGAACCCTTACCTGACTAGTGAGTTGTACTATAGTATTACACAGTTACTGCACACACTACAGAGATTAATGGAGTGACAGCTGGCCAAGGTTGCTGATGAGGGACTGACATAATCTGGACTGATAAGGTGGGGCACTGTGAAGTGTTGTGGGTGGGAATGCCATACAACTGTTTCACCTATAAACAAACAAATACATGATTCTCTCAGTCTTGCACACACAACTGTCACACACACACTTCTACATTTGTTAGGACTGAGATTTGAACTCCTACCTAACTATTTGTATTATCATGTTATGCAGTTATTGCACATGCCACAGAGGTTATGGGTTTGAGGTCTGATGGAAGGCCCTTCTAAGATGACTGACACACACACACACACACACACACACACACACACACACACACACACACACACACACACACACACACACACACACACACACTTTTACATTTACCAGGACTGAGATTAGAACTCCTACCTAACTAGTTGTTTGTACTATAGTGTTATGCAGTTATCGCACATGCCACAGAGCTTATGTTGTTGAACTTAAAAGTGACTTCTATGGTGACAGACATCTTCAGGACTGCTAAGGTGGGGCAATGTGAAGTGCACTGGGTGGGGAAAGCCTATTCATTCCTAGATCCTACTGACATTTCTCTAAGTGTATGAGCATACCCAGTATGTCCTTCTATAGTCATGTGGGACTCCATTCCAGGGATTGCTGTACTCCAGTCCAGTTTGTTTTGTGCTACAGCCATTCCTCTCAACCTGTTGATGCAGGATATCTGGAGATAGCTTATCAAAATGTGGGGACAATGGGCCATACAATGATTGTGACAATTTCTCTCAGTAATGTAATGGTTGCTAGGGTTACAGAGCTTGTTTTAGCAGAGATCTGTCATATATGCCATTTGACAATGTCATGTATTGTTTCAGTACCTTGTGAATACCTCCCCAGATCATCACAGTGATTTACCAGAGGAATACAGGATGGATGATGCACACACAAGGTTTATGGGCCAAATGCTATGTATTATTGCATAGTCCAGCCTGTTGAGGGGTGTGCCTACAAGCAATTGACTGCTGGTGCTGTGGAAATGGTCCAACACCTTGTTGGTATATTACAATGGTGGAATGTCTGTGCATTCTCCAGATAGATTTGTAGAGGATATGATATGTGGGTGCGTGTGTCCTGTGCAGCTATGTTTGCCTATAGCTACCAGTACTTTGCATTGGGCTCTCCTCAATGATTGACTGCACTTGGAGGGTCTTGTGTGTGTCAGACTGTTTGACCAGTCTGGAGGTGTGCGTTTGTCACACATATATGTATGCCCCACCTCATTTTGCTTGGATGGCCACATGTTTGGGTCAGGATGTTGCATAGGATGAGTGATCAGGGAGGGGTGTGATACTCCCCATGGCTGTGGCCCAGGGTTCTGTGGGTGCAGACATGTCACCATCTTCCAGGGTTAGGCCTGCCTGCATTGAGTGTATTTCTATGTTTAAACTCCTGGTCCTGCCTGTCGACTGTACAGCGTATCACAGAATGTCCACATTCATGACTCATATATCTTGTTGGTTACCCAAACAAGTGTGGTTTTACAGCAAAAGTGTTTTGCAAGTCACTCAGGGTTGAAGTCAGATATTACTGACAGTTGACATTGCAGTTTCAGACTTCACACCCATCAAACATTCCATGTTACAATAAATCATTCCATCAAATTTATAACATTATTAGAGCATTATTTCACAGGTGTCCTTCTCTTTGGGCCCTCATCACCCCATTATTCATGGCTTTGTCACAATTCCTGGCTCCCTGAAGCTGTCAGGTTTGCTCCTAGCAGTTGTCAGCATGGACTTTCTTTGCATTTTGTGGACTGGGGTTATGTTGGTGTTATGGACCACATGACACTCCCTAAAGGGCACTGTTGGTGAGGCATAGGCATTTGCCAGAGGCCTGTAGCCCAGGTGTGACAGATGCAGGCCATCTGTAGCAAGACAGTGCATGCTGATGATCATATGTTCCCAGGCTGCCAGCAGGAGACACCCCTGGGATGGCACCAGTAAGTTGACTGTGGGTGTTACTGACAATTGTTTTCTGTTACTATTGTGCCATCACTATTGGTGACAGCTGGATGCTGCTTAAGTCTAGGAACATGTTACTGCATTTCTATGGGACTATGAGGGGGTGACACGACTGTATATGATACACATCTGCACAGACTGTGCTGATATTTGCTTAACATTTTGGTCCCATGTAGCATAGTGGTGTGCCCTATCTTTCAGACTACAGGCATAACAGTATCAACCATAGGTCAGATTGTTCTTGCATAGACATTTGTAGTTTCAGATTTCTTACCTTCCAAAGCCCTACTGCCACTGCCAGACCTGCTGTGATAGTGAAGAGGTCTATGGGTCGGGATTTCATGGATGTTGCCATGTGGAGGCCTTTGCCAGGCTTTTCTGTATAGTTGTCTACAGATGATCTGCTATGTGGGGCTGGTGGTGAATATGGGACCCCCACTTTAACATCCATGCATGTGACATATGATCTTCCCAGTTATTTGTCTCACCACATATACTGCAGTGGTATTTGTCGACTAGGATGGTACTGCATGGTGTGGGTAGGGCAGTACTGGGGATACACATCCTGCTGTCCCACAGAGCTGTCAGTTGTCTGCTGCTATCCCAGTTAGCCAACCCATTCCCTTACATGCTTAATCAATACCATAGATATGCTATCAGAAAATTCCACTCCATTAGTTTATTTTGTTACAGAGACTGGATTACCTTGTGCCTGCAGCTGTTGTGAGGGTGGTGAGGGCTGACTATGTCAGATGTATGCAATACACTGCCTATACATAGTCAGGTATAGGTGGTGTGATGTTTGACTTCCATTTTACTGTGTGTGCGAGTCAGACAGAGAGGTCAGTCCCTGGGGCCCTACAGTGTCAGCGTATGTGCTATGCGTTGCCTCTTTGCCAAGGCTCAGGATGTTCCTCCTCCAAGTCACTCTGTGCCTGTGGAGGGCTTGGCAATGGTGGGGGGCTGTGTGGCCCTTCCCAATTTTGTTACTGCTGCAGCTCTTTCTGCAGGATCATATTGTGTAGCATGGCACATACTATGACCATATGTGCACATGTGGCTGGACAGTACTGCAAGGCTCTACCAGATATATCAAGGCAGTGGAACCATGACTTGAGCATCCCAAACACACACTATAATAATCCTGGTTTGTGAGTGTGCCTCATTATGGAGTTCTTATGTGGGTGTGTGTGCATTTCTGATGGGTGTCATGATCCACGGCTCCAGTGCGTAGCCAGCATCCCCCACTAAATGGCCATATGGGATGTACCTCCTGGCAAACCACTGATACAGCTGTGAGGAATGCCAGAAGTGGGAGTTGTGATAGCTTCCAGAGCAGCCAGCACACACATTCATGATAATGCCCTGGGCATCACACATGACCTGGCAGTTAATGGAGTGGAAACCTTTGTGGTTTATGTAGACCCTACCACAGTCACCAGGTGGTGCTTTGATGTGGATGTGCATGCAGTCTATGGCACCCAGTACCTCCGGGTAGTCTGCTACACAATAGAAGAGAAGCATATTGCATGTCCTCTCCTCATGGGTGGTGGGGAATTTAGTGCTCCTTGGCATGTGGTCGCATGCCATCCAGGAACTGGTGGAGTATCCTGGACACAGATGCCTGTGAGACCCCCATGATATCCCCAGTTGGTCTTTGGAAAGTACCTGTAGCTAGTATTCTTAGAGCTACACATACCTTGGTATCTACTGGGATGGGTTACCTTCTGTTTGTTCTGGAAGTGAGGCGAGGCCAGCACAGCTCCACAATTTACTGCAGTATGTCCCTGTCCACCCTGTAGCACTCTACTATCTCCAGAACATGTAGCCCCTGGTAGGTTACCCTGGGCATGAACACTCTTCTCCTCCATTTCAAAAGTCTGGGGTGGTGGTCAGCATTGTCCTCTTCAGCACTCTCAGCCTCTTGCACATACTGATGTATGAGAGTGACAGCAGCCCCTAACATTTTGTTAGTTTTGTCAGGTAAAATTTCCCCGTCTGTGTTTACATAGTTTATAGTGGTGTGCTGCAGATGCTTCCTGTGTGATTGGCTGAGTATGATACATTCCACCTGCCAGCTCTGTTACTTGTATTTGAGTGCCTCTAATCTGCTATTTCCCCTTTTTACTTTTTCCACTCGCCATTTCCTGTATTTTTTTTGTGGTTTAAATCCCGGTGTGCGCCGGGCACACCCATTTGGGCAAGGTAAATAAGGCTATACAGCCTTGGACACACCCCCTTGTTTACATATACACAGTGCTGCCATTTCCTGTGTTTTTTTTTTAATTTGTTTAAGAACTGATGCACACCGTGCAAACACGTTTAGCTGGAGTAAACAAAGTTTTACAACTTCAGACACACCTCCTTGCTTAGCTAGGCTTAGCTAAGTGCAAACCCAGGCAAAAGTGCACCAATGTGCTTACAGCAAGCATGACACACTCCCTTTTCATGCTAGTTGCTCCTCCTGCCTACATGATCCTGTTCTAGCACCTACATGGTTAGGTGCAGGTTTTGGACTTAGAATATTTTGTGATTCAGTAAATTTCCCCTCATTTGCATACCCCACTGCCTTAGCCCATAGATACTGCACTGACATGGAGCCTTTCCCCTTGATAACCACTGTCCCCTCATATTCTTCTGATTCTGCATGCCATAGACTATAATGGCAAAATGCAGATTTTCTTTAAACTTGGGTTTTCACATTTTTTATTTTTGGCACAATCGTGTTTCCGCGCCACTGTGCTATGCTTAAATGGCTGAGATCAACCACAAAATATATATATATATATATATATATATATATATATATATATATATATATATATATATATATATTATTTTTTATTAAGATTAAACATTTATTCATGCCAATGGCCATATATTTAGCTATTGCCATGCCTACAGATGTGAATGCATGCTTTTATTTGTGCTGTCATGCTCTTATTTTCTTTTTTGAAGAAATGTGTTCAGTTAGTAATTGAACACATTTCTGCACTGCCACTGCTCCTGCATGGAGACCTGGTAGCTTCCTGAATCACTAATTCACCTCATTTGCATGTTTTCACCAGCAAATAAGGTGGCTAGCATGCCGCATGGTCTTCCATGCAGAAACAGTGTAGACATGCTCATGCACGTTGGATCAGCTGTTTGCTGAATCGCTTGGTAGCCATACTCCATGCAGGAGCTGCTACACTGTTCCTGCACAGAGTTTTAGCTTTCACGAATCCCGAGGACTGTGTTTACTGTGACTTATAAATTTTGATTTAAGACCTAGAAGCTAAAGAATACCACCACTATAAAAATAGCTTGCACTGAAGAGTTTGTCATTAATATTTCTTTCATAATCCCTATGGTTCCAGAGATATGAACATTCATTTGAAATGTGGGGACATAATTTGATTCTTATCAAAAGGCCTAGCCTCCTCCCATTGGAAGTTACAGTGCAAACATCCTGAGCTCCATTGGAGTGAATGAGTTAAGACAATGGAGGATTTATGCCAAACTGTTAGATTAACTACACGAATGAGCAGATTGAAGTGAGAAATTTCTATAAAAATTGTATTAATGACTAAAGAGTAAAAGATAAGTGAAGCTGACAGTATAACCCCAGAAGTATTGGTAGATGGGAGGCAGTCATTCCAGTTTTTACTTGATTTTTCCTGTGATCATAAGGTAGAAACTCCCCAAAGACCCTTGTTCTTTCTGAATATTGTCAATTAAGTAAGGAGTGATTAACTTTAGTTAAGATCATCAACGATGATACCAGTTAGGTTGCTTAGCTTTATTTATACAACATGTTTCCCTAGACATTCAGACCAAAAAATATGACAGATTTATTATTAAAGCTGTCATATTCTCTTTCCAGAGTGGTAGCATTGTGATTTCGCAAAGTGGTATTGTTACTAGAAACCAGTAAACTGTAGATTACTATGGAAGACACAACACAGAAAATAACATGAACTACTATTTACCTGTAGTCCTTTCTGTTCTCCATTGTACAGGGGATGAGGAGGTAATATTGATTCACTTATGAGCTTCTGGAATTAAATGTTATTTACAGGTTGTGCAAACAGTTTCAGAAACTATACCCCCCAGATTCAGCATGCTCTGCACGGAGTGCAGGAATAGTGCAAGAGCTGCTGCACACAATATGGCTGGCGAGTGATCCAGGAATGAGATCCCAGGACGTGCATGAATGCTCCTACACTATTCCTGCATGGACACCACTGTTATATGCTAATGACCTCATTTGCTCGTGAAAACCATGCAAATGAGGTGAATTAGCTATCCAGGTAGTAGGCAGGTGTCTGTGCAGGAATACTGGAACCTGCAGAAATGTATTCGGTTACTAACTGAATACATTTCTGCAAATTACAAAATGGAGGCATAACAGCTTTAAAGGAAGCATGTATTCAATGTAGTAGGCATATCAATGGCCAAATATATGGCCATCGGCATGAGAAATAGCTGAAAAATGATAAAAAAAAAACTTTTATTTTTTTTGGCCAATTTTGGCGGTATAAGCATAGGGCAGCATTGCACAAATGGGATCAGCCTGAATATAAGAAAAAAAAATGGAAATAAGTTTTTAAACCCAAATCCATAATAGTCAATGGATTGCATAAGACAACAATACCAGGGAATAGTGGTAGCTAAGGGGGAAGGCTCAGTGTGAGTGTGGTAGCTATGAATTAGCATTCTGTTTTATGCAAATGAGGGGACTGATAGACGGATTTCCTGTCAGTGTTAGGTTGCACCCAACCGTGTAGGTGCAGCAACACCACTATATAAGTATAAGAGGTAGATTACCTCATAAGGGGGAGTGTCATGCATGCTGTAAGCTTATTGGAGCTCTGTGACCCATGTTTGCCCTTAGCTAAGGACAGCTAAGGAAGGATGTGTGTCTGAGAGGCTGCCTAGCAGTGTCTACATTGCTGAAACTGGTGTGCACGCCCCGCACCAGGTTTAAAAAACAAAACAAAAAAAAACAGGAAATAGCAGCCATGTTCACATCTGAGCACTGAGTATGCACACCGCACCTCAGGGCATAAATAGGAAGGCAATGGGAAGGGAAAACAGCAGTAGGAAGGCAATCAAGGAAAATTAGCATAGCTGGCAGGTGAAATGTATCAGAATCAGCCAATTACACATAGAACAGCCTAGCATACACTACTATAAACTATGCAAACACCTTCCAGTCAGTATTTTTCTGCAAACTCTACACCACTGGTGTACACAGACGGTGAAGTTTTACATGACAAAACTAACAAAATGCTAGGAGCTGCTGTCACTCTCATACATCAATATGTGCAAGAGGCTTAGGGTGGTGAAGATGTGAATGCTGTCGACCAACCCACAGTGAGGAGAAGGAAAAGAGTGTACAGACCCATGGTAACCTACCGGGGCTACATGAGCTGGAAATAGTGGAGTGCTATAGGGTGGACAGGGACATTCTACAGCAAATTGTTGAGCTGTGCCAGCCATGCCTCACACAGAACCAACAGAAGGGAACCCATCCCAGTGGATACCAAGATATGTGTAGACTTAAGAATACTATCCACAGGTACCTTCCAAAGGGCAACTGGGGATATCATGGGGATCTCACAGGCATCAGCATCCAGTGTACTCCACCAGTTCTTGGATGCCATGTTAGCACATGCTGGTGAGCACATATATTTCCTCAACACCCATGAGGCGTTGACCAGCAATATGTGTCTCTTCCACCAAATAACAGAATACCCTGAAGTAGTGGGTACTATAGAATGCACGCACATACACATCAAAGCACCACCCGGTGAGTGAGGTAGGGTCTACATAAACCGCAAGGGCCTGCCCTCCAACTGCTGGGTTGTGTGCGATGCCCAGAACATTATCTTGAATGTGTGTGCTGGCATCCTTGGAAGCTATTACGACTCCTACATCTGGCATATGACACAGCATTATCAGTGATTTGCCAGTGGGGACATCTCATATGGCCACCTAGTGGGGGATGCTGGCTATGCACTTGAGCTGTGGTTGATGACACTGATCAGAAATGCACACACTTGAACAAGAACTCCATAATGAGGCACAAGCACAAACCAGAATCATAATAGAGCATGTGTTTGGGATGCTCAAGTCATGGTTCTACTGCCTGGACATATCTGGTGGAGCCTTGCAGTACTCTCCATCTACATGTACACAGATGTTCATAGTATATGCCATGCTACACAATATGATCTTGTGGAAACAGCTGCAGCAGGAACAGCATGGGGCAAGGCCACACAGCCCCTCCCCACCATTGCAAAGCCATCACAGGCACAGAGGGACTTGAAGGGAGAACAACCTGAGCCTGCCCATGTAGGCAGAAGGAGGCATGCCCAGTATGCCCAGGCCTTGGCAAAGAGGCAATGCATAGCACATACACTGACATGGTAGGGACCTAGGGATGACACCTCTCTCTGACTTGTACATACAGTAAAAGGGATGCCAAACATGACACTACCTGTGCTTTACCATGTATAGGGAGTGTACTATGTGCATCCGACATAGTCAGCCCTCCAGCACCGTCCTCAATACTGGCATATTCACAAGGTAAGTCACTGTTACTATCAATTGCTGAATGGAGTAGTATGTTCTGATAGTTGTATCTATGGTATGGATGTGAGCATGCAAGGGAATTGGGTGGTTGAATGGGATGGCAGCAGATAGTGGACACCTATATGGGCAACATGAAATCCATAACAAATACTGGTGTCAACATACTGGGCAGTACTAGACAAGGTGACAAACCCCACTGCAGTACATGTGGCCCAAATGTGTGTCCATAGGACACACACATGCATGTAAGTGAGGCACACACATACCCACCGCCAGCCTCAGCCAGCAGGACAGGTGTAGATGACCATAAAGAAAGGCTGGGCTAAGGCCTCCAATTGATGGCAATGGTTAACAGCCCCCCTCCAGACCTACACAGAAAGACTATAACTGGTCTTTCAGTTGTATGCTAGTTCTGAATGGTAAGAAGTCTGAAACTGAAATGTAGGCCAATAAAACCTAAGATCTGTACTCTACTGATATGCCTCCAGTCTGCATGATAGGTCAGAATACAAAGTGAAATGGAAGCCAGCAGAGTACCTGAAATACCAGTACAGTCATAGCAAATATTTAAAGTTATCAGGTGTGCCCCCCCCCCACAATCCTATGTGGAAATGCAGTAACATGTAAGTGTAAGGTGTAATAACAGTGGAGCACAGATTACCCGACCTGGCCCAATCTACAGGCTAGATTGTTGCATGTGTACAATATGCAGGGGTCCGTGTGTTAGGTTGTTGTGTGTTCAATATTGTCTGGAAGTGGTCAGCATGTAGGCATGGAGGGTTGTGTCTCAGTGGCCTATGGGTGGTACTGTGGATGACAGGGCCATGTTCCAACAACTGCAGTGCCAACCACAATGCTTCTCAGCAATACTTATGTCAGCAGTCATCCATGCTCACTGTCCAGATGTCAATATCTGTCACCATCTAAAAGATGGACATGCCATGAATGTGGGCCCATACATGCACACAGTACACAGGTGGACGTACACTAGACAGAGTACATAAAATGTAACTGTCAACTGCACACAACTTTGGAATTGTACATACAGGTTAGCCGCACATTAGTTGTCCATGTATTATGGAATACTGATGTAGTCTGGCCAATCACTGGCAGACAACAAAAGGCACAGTTATGAAGTAATGAGAGACTGCCTATGTCCCCACACAAGGCAGCATAAGGGGAATGTCCCATGTATATCTGTGAGTCAGCTGCAAGAAGCTTTCTTATCAGACATGCACTCAGCTCACCCCACCATCAGCTACAGGTTTATCACAGAGGTCATATCCTTGCTATTGGGAATGAGTACAGTATGACCCCCACTTCTGTATGGGAATACTCACAGAATCCAACATGCTGAAGAGGTGTCCCATGCAGGTGTATCCCTAGCTGTAAGCAGCACCCTGCCAGCTCTGGCATCTATTGCCATTAACACCTTGCACACTTACCCTGTCACCCGAGGGGAATCCACTCACAGACTGGGAATGTAGGAGTGGCAGAATGTACTGGCCTGCTACAGATGGCCTGCATCACTACCAAATAGCCTATAGTCCTTTGTCAAAGGCCTATGCCTCATCCATAGTGCCAATGTATGGTATCTCATGGGTCCCAACTAACAACATGACAGAGTCAACAGAACACAAATGCAAGGCCATGTTGACAAATCCCAGTAGCATGCCCACCATGTCCTACTGCATAAACTGTTGACCAACCCCTAAATACCGCTGGGATGAATGGTCATCTGTAGGGATACTTCTCAGATATCATTTGCATAATATTAGGAAGAGGATAGAATAACAGAGTGGGGGTGTAGAAGCATGGACATCATATAGTGTATAAAGTTTGAAACTCTGATGTGTGCTCACACCACCCCTGTCTGTAAACCCAGTAATGGGGGGCTACAAACCTGATTGTCAAACACAATGTGAAGGGGAATTGACCAGATATTTGAGCCCTGCCTCTGGGTAACCTGGGTGAATCTGTACAGCTGAGAGGCATAGCCACAGCAGGATATGGCCATTCTGTTACATTGATATATGTACAAGAAGGGGATCCTCAGCTACCATAGTACCAAGCTGCTGGACCATTTACACAGACCCATCAGCAAGTGTCTGCAGCTACCCCTCCAGAATGGCATGAGTGTACAAGAATATGTAGGCTGCAAACCACAATACTGGACACAGCTTCATTCATCTTGTATTTCCCAGGAAATAACTGTGAGCAAATAAGTATATCTGTCAGTAGTTGATGACATAATACATCACAGTGTAAAACAGTACATATGTCTGAATATCTCTGCTAACACCAACCATGTAACACAAGCAGCACAGACAGCAATAGTTACAGTATCCCACTATCTGTCACCCATTGTGACTCCATATTGTCAACCTATCTACAGATATCCGGCAGAAACAGGTTGCTAGCTGTAGATGTAGAACACAAAACCCTGGACTGGAGTGCTACCCTAACTGGAATGGGTTCACACACTCAATACAGAAGGTCATACTGGGCATGCTCCTACACTTAGAGAAATGAAGCCCATGTCTGACAACACAGTGGACTATAGATATCTGTCACTTGCAGATGTCTGTGCGCACAGACCACATTGTATACCATTCATGCTTTGCACACACATTGGATAGGAATACTCACACATATCCAAGGCCAACACACTGTAATATGTCAAATATACATACACACAGAGATGTGGGGAAGAGAGAGACAGACAGTGACAGAGAGATTTCCTTTATGAGGCCTGAACCACCCACCGCATATCCAATTGGCTGATATCACATGATGTGCTGATGTCAATCACTGTAGACATTCCTTTGGGTAGCTCTCAGCCCTATAGTCTTTGTGATGTTTGTGATAACTGTATAACATGATAGTACAAATCAGTATTCATCTAGCATTTGTATACCTAGTCCTGTCAAATGTAAAGTTGTGTGTGACTGAGTGTGTTTGTGTGTTTCCAGAGGAATGATTTATAGCCCATTCACTCACGCTGCACTTCCCATTGCCCATGCTAGCACTCTTACTGATGTCAGTCACCTTGAAATAACCCTCTGGCCAAGTCTCAGCCCTATAAGCTGCATGGCACTTGTGATATGTGTGTAACACTGTAGTGTAGAAAACTAGTTAGGTGGGAGTTTTAATCCCAAATATGGCTACTGTGAAACTTTTTGTGTAGAGATTAATGATTTTGAGGCCATTCACACTCACTGCACCTCCTATTGCCCTACTTTAGCATGCCTGCTGATGTCAGTCACCTTGAAATAACCCTTAGCCAAGTGTCAGCCCTATAAGCTCCATGGCACATGTGATAACTGTGTAATGTTTTAGTATAGCATGCTGTTTAGGTAGGAGTTCTAATCCCAGACATGGAAACTGTGTGTGTGTGTGTGTGTGTGTGTGTGTGTGTGTGTGTGTGTGTGTGTGTGTGTGTGTGTGTGTGTGTGTGTGTGTCTTTGATGATACCTGTTTTTATGGACATTCACACTTGCTACTCTCCCCTTACCCCTCCTATAGTACTGCTGCTGATGTTAGTCACCTTCAAAGATACCTTTGGACAGCTGTCCAACATATAAGCTCCCTGGCGCTAGTGAAAATTGCATAATGCTATAGTGTAACATACTAGTGAAGTAGGAGTTCTAATCTCTGACATGGCAACTATGAAAGTGTGTGTGTTTGTGTTAGAGCATGTGTGTCTTTGATGATACGTGATTTTATGGACATCCACACTTACTACTCTCCCCTTACCCCTCCTTTAGCACTGCTGCTGATGTTAGTCAACTTCATAGATACCTTTGGACAGCTCTGTAACATATAAGCTTTGTGGTGCTTGCGATAACTGCGTAATACTATAGTGTAGCATATTAGTGAAGTAGGAGCTCTAATCCCCAACATGCCAGCTATAAAAGTGTGTGTTTTTGTGTTAGTGTGTGTGTGTGTGTGTGTGTGTGTGTGTGTGTGTGTCTTTGATGATACCTGATTTTATGAATATTCAGACTTACTACTCTCCCCTTACCCCCTCCTTTAGCAATGCTGTTGATGTTACTCACTTTCAAAGATACCTTGGCACAGCTCTCCAACATGTAAGCTCCATGGCGTGTGCCCTAAATGCAGTGCAATGTAGTAGCAGTAACTGCATAGGTATGGGTTTGAATCTCATCTGTGGCAAGTGTTTGTGTGTGTATATCTAAAAGATTTTGGCCCCATTTACATTCAGTACACAACTCAGTGCCTGACTTTAGCAGTCCTGCAGATATCATCCACCTTAGAAGTTCCTGTTGCAACCCTAAACCATGTAAGGTCGGTAGTACATGTGGTAAATGCGTAACATAATGGTCTGAAAAGGTTATTAGATAGAGGTTTGAACCTCATCCCTGACAAATATAAATGTGTGTGTGTAGAGTAAAATTATTTTTGGGATCTCTCACCCACTACATCACCCAATACCAGTATTTACAAGGGCTGGTGATGTTCTTCACCTTAGAAGTACCTTGGGACAACATCCATCCTATAAGCTCCATGGCACATGGGATAAATGTGGTACACTGTAGTAACAATGCATAGCTAGATAGGGCTTGAATATCAATACCATCAAGTGTGTGTTATCAGCATTTGTGTGGGAATTGGTGTGAATGTGTGTTAACATAATCCATTGTGGGGTGGGCTTTGCTAAATTATTATGTTGAGGACCTAGTATATGTCACAATGTCCACATTACAAGGCCAATAGATATCAAACACTGGAGAGGTTGGTGTAGACAATCCACAGCCCTACATGTGCATCCTGTGTGGGATGTGGTGTGATTGTGTAATAACAGGATCCGTTGTGGGGTGGGCTTTGCTAAATTATTGTGTTGAAGACCTAGTATATGTCACAATGTCCACATTACAAGACCAACAGATGTCAAACACCAGAGAGGTTGGTGTAGACAATCCACAGCCCTACATGTGGCAGTATGGATTGGTGAACGATATAGGCAACCCTTCTATTACTCAGAAAACACTCTCCACACATGTATCATACATAAACACACTTGGCTAGGAAACAACCACTATATTGGTAGTTCCCTGCATATTACCTCACAGATAGTAACCATGGAGTGATTGCAGTAGAATACATGCCTGTTGACCACAACAGTGCCACTGACATCAGAAAGTACTTTGATGTGTTACATCTCCTGACTGT